>NW_017259183.1:4981880-4982331 GCF_001594045.1 Atta colombica | reverse complement strand
CTCTCTCTCTCTCTCTCTCTCTCTCTCTCTCTCTCTCTCTCTCTCTCTCTCTTTCTCCCTGCAGAATAAAGGCACGAACTGGCGGAAAAGTCGGCCTAACTGTATAATATTTTCATTTATTTATTATGGATGGAACTTCGTGTCACAATACAATTATTTTTTTTTTTTCTTTATTTCTTCTCTTTCCCCACCGTCGTCCCATGAGCCTTACGGCGGTTTCGGCCCATTTAAATTGTTAGTGCCGCGTAAGTTAACGACATAGTGAGCGCAGCGCAAGAATCTCCTCGTGTCGATATATATTATTAATTTATTTATATTAATTTATTTATATTAATTTGTGACTACACAACTATCTCGAATGCCCATTGCCGACGATCGAATGAGGACCGTCTTTTTTTATTAGATTAATACAATAGTAACTTTAGTCCCTTTTATATAACAATAAAAATAT
>NW_017259183.1:4981076-4981776 GCF_001594045.1 Atta colombica | reverse complement strand
ATATATATATACCCTACCAGTAATTATATTTTATGTCGTTGTATAATTGATTTTCTTCTTATAATTGTGACATAAATTTAATTCGCTGTGTGCAAATAATAGTTACAGGTGATTCTATATTAATTTACAATTTCCCGATCCATGATAAAATATTCAAAGATAGGAGAGATCTTTCATTCGTGTTTTATAATAAAATAAATCTGTTTCCCAGATAAGTGAAAATTTATCTGAGAAATATTACGTTAAGTTTTACGAAATTTTGATGCGCGGCGGGTTTTAAAGATTTACATTACGAATTAATTATAAAATTATATCGCTCAGAGCGCTTGCGCAACGGGCACTACACCGTCAAAAAAAAAGCCTTCAGGTTGTCCCTTTCTCTCCTCTTTCTCTCGTACGAGTACGTTCACACTGCGTCTTATTACAATAATATCCACATCGCTATTCTTGTCAATTAAATGTAATTGTATGTATATATATATCTAATATATAATATATACACAATTGTGTATATAATATATATATATACGCCAATTTATATAGTAAATTTATCTTTTTACGTCTACAATATTTATATAATATATTTATATATACTATAGTATAGTATGCGCTTACGCCGTCTAATTTCTAAAAAGAAACGATACATTATTGTCTGCGGTATTTTTTGTTTTCGAGTATTCATATATATATATATATATAG
>NW_017259183.1:4979226-4980590 GCF_001594045.1 Atta colombica | reverse complement strand
ATATATATATACCCTACCAGTAATTATATTTTATGTCGTTGTATAATTGATTTTCTTCTTATAATTGTGACATAAATTTAATTCGCTGTGTGCAAATAATAGTTACAGGTGATTCTATATTAATTTACAATTTCCCGATCCATGATAAAATATTCAAAGATAGGAGAGATCTTTGATACGTGTTTTATAATAAAATAAATCTGTTTCCCAGATAAGTGAAAATTTATCTGAGAAATATTACGTTAAGTTTTACGAAATTTTGATGCGCGGCGGGTTTTAAAGATTTACATTACGAATTAATTATAAAATTATATCGCTCAGAGCGCTTGCGCAACGGGCACTACACCGTCAAAAAAAAAGCCTTCAGGTTGTCCCTTTCTCTCCTCTTTCTCTCGTACGAGTACGTTCACACTGCGTCTTATTACAATAATATCCACATCGCTATTCTTGTCAATTAAATGTAATTGTATGTATATATATATCTAATATATAATATATACACAATTGTGTATATAATATATATATATACGCCAATTTATATAGTAAATTTATCTTTTTACGTCTACAATATTTATATAATATATTTATATATACTATAGTATAGTATGCGCTTACGCCGTCTAATTTCTAAAAAGAAAAGATACATTATTGTCTGCGGTATTTTTTGTTTTCGAGTATTCATATATATATATATATATAGTATATATACAATTCACATTTTTGGTATTCATATAATATAATAAGTCAATGAAAAGCTCAATGGCGTGACCATGTAGTATTCATTGAGTACAATAAGTCTGAAAATCCGTGCGCTTCGCGATACTCCTTGCACATAATCGATCCAACGATTTGTTCCTCTTCATAGAGGATGAGGAAGGGAGGATAGGAGAGCGATATTTTTCGCTGTCTTTTATTACACTTATCACAAATTTTATCTATTACGATTCGCCGATTTAAAGAACGAAAATAACCGAGGATGGCACGTGTAATTCAATCAAGGAGGATCGTGAAGGTGACTCGGCTCTCGACGACAATGTCGCGCTAACATTTATGTAATTTTTCGTTTATCTTGGCAACTAGGCAAGCTCGGTCGTTCACGGAAGGCATCGTATGGTGCTTATTAAATCGTTGCTTCAACAATCATAACAATTTTCATCGCTTTCATTTTTTCCTTTCCCCGCTTATTATTTTCATTTCTACTTATTTCATCTTCACTGTTGTCACTTTTTTTTATCTCATTATTGTTCGTTATTGGGAGATAATGTCGATGCACAAAAGCTGGCGCGATTTATATTTACGCTTTAACTTTTTTTTTCGTTTCGTTATTTAGTAGTACGTACATTATATTGAGGCAAGCGGGTCGC
>NW_017259183.1:4973822-4979126 GCF_001594045.1 Atta colombica | reverse complement strand
CCTGTATATATATATATATATATTATCTATACGTATATAATATTGTCTTCGTAAGTTTTTCTGCCTTTCCATCCTGATGTCCTAACCGTTGGTCGTGAAGTTATTTAATAAGTCAAGACATTAATTAGGGAAGCGACACAGTTTCGTTGAGCTCAGAACTCTTTGTTGAACTCATCGAAATTATATCACTTTTAATCCTTGGTGCAAACACAAAATAGACTGAACATTTCATTGAATACTTAATCTAAGAGAAATTACAGACAAAAAATTCTTTCTCTCTTTCCTTTTCTTTCTGGAAAAAGTTAAAGCTTACATTTAAAAAATTATAAAAAGGGAAATAGGAAAACAAAAAGAGAAACAGAAAAAGTTACTGACGAGTGGATACAGTTAGGAACGACTTGTCGCTTGAAACTAAATGAAATGCGATTGAGAATCATTCGTCGCGATTGCAGATTATAAAATGGGAACGAATGAGAAACGGTCCGCATCGATAGGGAGAAAATACAATTCTACGCGCCTGTATGTCGGATGTAAGGAAGAGATCCGTTGCAGGCGGAATTATCCGTTGCTCGATCGATTAGTGTACTATGTCACGCGTATCCGCGTATATAATATTACATTATAATTATATAAAAATATATTTCTTAATTGTTAACACTATAATAAATGAGTATTATAAGCATTATATTTGCACATTTTTTTATCTTTCTTTCCTTTTCTTTTTTCGCATAGTGATAGTGGTAAACACGATGCCTATCGCGGATAACCGAAGCTTCTACACGCACGAAACGTCGAGGAAGTACAACCGTGACGTACCGGTTTGCCGTATGCCGCGCGCACACACACACACACACACACACACACACACACACACACACTCTCTCTCTCTCTCTCTCTCTCACACACACACACACTCTCTCACACTCACTCACTCACACACGCACACAAACATACACACACTGGCACAAAATTTCAATAATACGGTAATATCTGTATCTCATCTTTCTTCTCGTTATTTTTTTTTTTTATCAATAACAATATCACTTATCACTTGTAGTACTCGTGTAAATAAAAAGACGCATAAACTGTTATAAAATACATTCTCGAGTATTATCAATCTGTAGAGTATATATATATATAATATACGTCCTTATCTCTCTACGCGTTCGAACGAATAAAATCATATAAACGTCGTAATATAATAATTTTAATCGTACAATATTGGAAGCATTTAATATCATACTTAGGTGTTACGGTTATTTTCGGGCCTCGGATTTCGGTGAAGAGATTATTGCGAGGTTTCGATGCACGTTTCGTGTTTCTTTGCGCCGCACCTTTCCATAAAAATATAAATATACAAAAGACGAAAGGACACTCTGAACATTTCGGACATCCTTTTGACGTCTTTTGCATACATTCTTTCAGATTTCTATGTTATACATGTCACATCAAAATCTAATTTCCAAACTACTACAATCTCTGCACGCGTCGCGCGTTTTGAGAGATTACTTCCGCTGGCGAAAGCGAGGTCAGAATTAATTCTGATGAAAGGTGCCACACAGTGCTTATTCGTTGCAAGAGGAAAAAGTGATAAATAAAATGGAAGAGGCCCTGAGAAACGGATCCTCGCGGAATGTGTAACGCATTTCACGACGTACTACGTATTTCTCATCGTCTCGAACAATTATCACGTTAGACATTACAGGAATAACGCATCATCAACTTGTCACCATGTAAGTACAATAGTATATAAAAAAAGAAAAGACCTTCTCGCATGACATCGATCACCGACCCGCATGGCCCTTAAATCCAAACTCGCTCTTTCTCTTTCTTTTTCTTTCGTTTTTATACATATAATAATAATAGAATAATAATATAATAATATAGCCTGCTTTCTTCGAGTAAAGTTATTCATTGTAAGGAAGTGGAACATGAGATTCTAATCTCCGTCTTTACAATCGACAAAATTCCTTAATGTTAAGCTCAATTAACAGCTGTACCCCAGACATATTTGATTTGGTAAAACTCAATTATATCCATCTTTACTCGTGTAAAACGAGTACTCATTATACTATGCGCGATCTCCATTCTTATATTCAAATTATCTTTGGAACCTGAGTTTTGGAAATTATTTGTCGAGATATCTGGCACGTGCTTCGCGAAGATTAACTGTTTAAAAACTTCCCTTTTCTATTCATTTCGATCATCGAATCTAATATATTTCATATATTTTTTGCGAATGGATATCGCGCTTCTCATACGGACGTAGCTAACAAATTTGTACATTAATTAGTTTTCTTATTATTGTCATGGTATATATAATATTTTGTTAATAAAAATACTAAAATATTATGTATATTATATTATATATATAATAGATTATTGCATTATGCTTTTTGGTACCGTTATATGCGTTTGGCTTATTTGTCGACACGCTTGCCGCGAGTAATTTTCTTTTTCATTTATATTCACCGGTTTTCATTTTTTTTTAAGTTCTAAAATAAAATTAGTAAAATTTCTAAAGTCGGCTCAGACGATTCGAGATAAAACAATATTATTTTCTTTATCTCAGTTACGAGATTTAATATATTTTGACATCTAAGTTTTCCGAATTGCATCGTCTAAACCGTTCTTCATCTTTTTCTTTTTCTTTGAAGTACGAACCGACGAGCAATAACGCCATGGCTTTATAATGTGATGTCGCGCAGCATCTTAGGTATACATTATCTATATTTATATAGCTTCACAAAACGTCGCGGCGTCTCTTAAAATTCATACCGCGAGAGGAGAGTATAAAGGCGTTCTAGCGTTTTCACACGAAATGGGAGTTTCGAATAAACCCAGACGTAAAAGAGGAATTCTAAACGTAAGAAAAAAAAGCATAGTCTTATATAGATCATCCAGTAAGAGCAAAATGTCAGCAATAGCTAGCAGTTTGTCAGTAAATTCAAGCAGAATATTACGACATACTGGCATCAACTGCATCCGCATTATAAGCTTACATTCTACCAGCAAAGTCTGCCGATACAATTTAACAACATTTACCGAGCAAAATCTGTTATTTCATAATCATTTAAATGTAATATCTTCAAATATAAGTCAAATTTGAGTAGTATAGCGAAAGAAGTTGTGGTAAGTGACAAACAGAGGAAAAAAGAGAAGAAGAAGGAAATTAATATGGAAGAAATATTTTAAAAGAAGCTGTTAAGAGTGACATATAGGAGGTAGAAAAAGAAAAGAATTGATGAAAAGAGGAGATAAGAAGAGAAAAAGTAAAAAAGGAGAGCAAGAACGATATTCCTGAAAGTTTGGAAGTACAGTGAGGAGAAAATTAAAAAAAGATGGGTTTGGATTTTGTAACAGAATTTGGTAAAGAATGATGAGAAAGCGTTAGGAAATAAAAGAGAAAGAGGTTATAGACGTAAAATTGATTCCGTCATTATATCAAGAATATCTCGCGTTAAGTGTACACATACACTAAGAGAAAAATTATTTTAATTACTATAATTCAATTAATTTATAGCATTTTTGTTGTTATACATTTTTTTTGATAAAATTATAAATACAATTATTATCAAAATTATAGCAATAACTATAAAATGAATAAAAGAGTCCTAATCATAATTATATTATTTTGCTATATCGATTATAGTTACAAGTATTAAAAACTTTTCTCTTAGTGTAGGACAAGACCCAGTTGCGAATACTCAAAATTATTGGACCTCATTAAGGTGGTTCTACAGTAAAGTGCTGAAAATTTATGGGACCCTCACCAGGATCCACCTAAAATTACGAATGTCTGCATAATTTGAATAAAATATTAAAACTACGTGTATATTTTAATAAAATAGTAGAAAATAAACAATATTTAGTATAAAAAAGTAATGAAATAAAAAGAAGTTGATTTCTTGTACAATTTGTTTTTGTGAAAATTCGATATAATATAATAATATAATATAATTTTTCTATTTTAATATTAAATATCTTTTAGAATGACCGATTATTTTTTTGGGATCATTACAATTGTAATTTTTTTAACTATTATAATCTCGTTTTTTTAAAGAAATTTATGGTAATGTTTGTGTGCGATTAGTATAAAAGTGCCTCCAATCCTTATGTCACTAGGTTTAAAGTGAAATAATGACATTTTCAATATTTTTTTCTCTTATTTCATCAATAACCTAAAATTTTGCACACGTCAAGTTCAGTATTTCAACTTCATTACATTAAAAAAGAAGACATTTCTATGGTAACTCGATTTACTGTAGAACCACCTTAATCGCTAAATCGATTAAGTTCTAAATAAGTTCAATTGATAACTTCTTAGTGAGAAATAACGGAGTCGACATCGAATCGAAGTCGATTCAACATCGAAATCATCAAATTGACGTCGAATCGATGTTGATTCGACATCGATTTCATTATCATTTCTCACTAGATTGAGTTTGAATTACAATAAAGTATACGCAACGGTATACATTTGAATAATCATTAAAAAAAGATCAGTATAACAAAAATATAGCGACAATATTATTACTGACAATGTATGTACATTAGTAACACATTGTACTAGTAACAATACATCATTCTTGTAAAACATAACGTTTATTATGTCTTACAAACTTGAATAGAAAATTTTGAATCGTTTAGAATATAATAAAGAAAATAAGGAATATCAAAAGCAACAAAATACGTCCATTTAGTCTTAGTATGAGCTATTAAAGCTTATTGAAATATATTGTGATATACTCATTTGAAAAAGTATATCTTATGCCTAAATGAATAAAGAATTCTATAGCCTACAATTTTGTTCACCATAGTGATGGCGATCAGAACAATACAAAGTATTGGGAAGATCAAATTGGATACAGTAGGGAAGCAAAAGATAATATATAAGATAATATATAAGATTTGCAAAAAAGGAAGAGGGCGAAAAAGTCATGGAAGCATGTATAGGAATAATATAGGAATTAAATTTCAAGAAACAAAAGAGAGAGAGGGAGGGATAAGTAATTAAGAAAAACATAATAACAATGAAGAGAGAAATAATCAAAGATTTTGCTTGGTTTTTGATGGCACTCTACTAATAAAATTTGTACTGACACTTTGCAAAAATCTTTTGGATAGATTTAGTTATCTGAGTGACTGTGCATTCTTATACAATAGCTGATGGCAACATTGAAGGACAGAAATATATATAGTCACATGTCTGTCACATAATGTTCTGGAAAAAGTTAATGTAAGAAAACATAAAAATAAGAAAACATAAAAATAAGACAATGCGTAGTTCCGTAACAATTTGTT
>NW_017259183.1:4959465-4973722 GCF_001594045.1 Atta colombica | reverse complement strand
TATATATATATATAGATGTCGATTTTATAAAAAATTAATTGGAAAATTAAAAATTAAAGGAGTACAAGGTAAATGATAATCCAGAATGAAAGTTGAAGAAAGAGAGAATAATGCGCATTTCTTTCTAAGAACAAAGAAAAAAACCGCTTCTTTTTTTTTCCTTCTCTTCTTCAACTGCACCAGTCGGACAAGGAAAGTATCTGACTGTCTCTTATCCTCTCTACTAACTTCTGACTTCTTGCCTCCAACGGGAGAACACGGTCTATCTATATAAGTCTATGGGAGAAAAGTATAATCTAATAGGTAAGCGAACGAGCCTCAGATAAGAAGACTGAGTACTTCTATTCTCTGTAGGGTTTGCAATAAGAATAACGATGATTCATGTGTTGGCTATAGGAGCCGGAGTGAGAGAAGCGCTTGAGGCACTTGGAGCACTGGAAGGGCTTTTCGCCGCTGTGCAGCCGCTTGTGTTCAGTCAGATGATGCTTGTGCTTGAACGCTCTTGGACACTCCACACATTTGTAGGGCCTTTGCCCTGAAACATTTATCAATCTTTGTTTTGTTTGCGTTCGTAATAAATTTTGTTTAGAAAGTACGAAGTAGTTTAAGACAAAAAATTCCATGCTGCCTTAAGATTCCTTGATTAACTTAGATCAGCATTTTTCAATCTCTTCAATTTGCGGTGCACATTAAATAACGAACTAAATTATTTCACACTAATTATTATATATTGAGAATTGGAAATGAATTAGTTTTCATATGTTACTTATAATGTCTTTGACGGACAAAATTTTTGCGAAAAAGTACAGAAAACCTACATAAATTGAGACAAGAGACTTAGAAATTCTTAAGTTTTTGTGGAAAACTTAAAGTTTAAAATCTTGTCTCAATCTATGTACTTTTTCGTAAAAATGTTTTCGCCAGCACTGGTGAAAATTTTTCTACTAATTTTTATACGAATTGGAACATTTTTCAGAAATACTCAGAAATATTCGGAAAGTTTACATCTTCTCTCAGAACTTCTCGTTCAAATGAATTCTGAAATTTCTCCCATAATTTTTAAAAAGTATTTTTAAATTTTTTAGATTATAATATTTCATTAGAAATTATACTTACAAAAAATCTTATAATATTTCATAATTAACATACATGAAAAATTCTGAGAAAAGATGTAGATTTTCTGAGAATGTTCCAATTTGTATAAAAAAATGTGAGAAAGTTATAAAATTAGAGAAGTTCTGAAAACTTATATAGAAATTCTAAAAAATTATATGAAAAATTCTAAGAAAAATTTTCACCAGAAAAAGGTGATAAATAAAAGATGTTATAGATAAGAAAGTTTAATAATGGATAATTTTTGAGCGATGATATATCAAAGATATAAAACTTGTGCTTACAGAGCATTTTTGATACACTAGTTCAAAACTATCTATTATTGATGCCTTATGTCTGACATCTTTTGTTTACTACATTATAAGCTATATTATATGTATGTAAAAATTAACTCATTTCACTAGAATTAATTATATGTATACGCAATTCTGCATATAATTAAGTAATGAGATTCTTTGAAGTATATTATTAGATGCATACGCTTTAACGCTGAACATAGATTTTTTTTTATCAACGCAACATTCAGAAATAAAAAGTAAAGTTCTAAAATTTTAATTTTTTATTTTATCATTTTGAAAGTAATTTTATTGTAATGACGATATCACTTTGATTAAAATGAGGACAAATATAATTTTATTTAGATAATTTTCATAATTCTTAAAATATTTTTATTTCGTGTTTTACTCACTTTTTTACTTATTTAAAAATTTTTTCATTTTTTTCATTCTTTTAAATTTCATGGTACATTTGAACTGTTTCCAACTTATTGTAGTATACATTTAACACCGGTTGAAAAACTCTGACTTAGTGTTAGATAACAAAAAAAAAGATTTAAAAATAAAAAATTGATAATTCTAATTTATGAGCTTTTAATAAATTGTTAACAAAATCTTATTAATATAATATAATAATTCTTTTAATCAGTTTTAGGTATATTTTAGTAAATTTTAGTCAAGAGAGAGAAAGATACAACTGTATTTTATTATAATTTAAATTGAAATTATAAGAATTTGAATTTTGTAAAAGAATAGTTTCTATAAAAAAGAAGACTTATTCATTTGAATAAGTATTGTATCTCGAATTTCTGACTTATCATTAGATAATGACTCTTAATCGTTGCATAAAATTACGAAAAGTTATAATATATTACGGTAGTAGTAATGTACTTACCGGAATGTTCATACTTGTGTCTCGTAAGGGAACTGTGTTTGGAAAATGTTTTCTCACACCGATCACAGAAATAAAGACCCTGCTCGTTTTCTGTTGCTATAGGGGTTATTTCCGATTGTGGTGCAATTTCGCTCTCGCCCTTTGCGTTCGCTTGATTTTGATTCTAAAAGATGATACAATAAATATGAATTATACATTCGTTTATAATTTAAAATCACTTAAGCTTATTTTCTTTCATTACCTTTGTGATTATTTCTCCACTAGGAGGTATACGCTTAGTTTCAATGGGATCAGTAGCGGTTTCTTCGTCTATGACTAAAGGTAAATCCTCGAGGTCATCGTTGTCGGGGGGGACAGTTGGAGCTGCAATATCATCCTTTTGTTCGCATGGAGACGAGGTGTTTCTGCTTGAGGTATCACTTTCTTTGGTTGCTGATATAACAAGTGCTTCTTTCTTCGATAAATCCAAAGGCTGTTCAATAATAGATGGATTCTCTGGAAGTGCTAAAGGTACCAGAGCTGGTGGTATTTTTGATTCTCTTCGATCCCTGGCACGTGAATTTTGAAACCAAACCTATAAAATGATCATATAATTAATAATTAATCACAATTATCACAAGTTTATTAAATATTATTAAGCTTATTAAAGTTTATTAAGTTATTAGTTGTTTTAGAAAATATTCTAACTTTCAATCTAATTCTCTCATTTAGACAGACAATTTAATCTGTCTTTATTTTGCATACCTGTACGACACGAGTAGGAAACTTGATGTAATCAGCGATCATGATGATCTCCTCCTTTTTAGGTCGCGGATTGATGGCATAATAACCTTTCAAAACAGCAAGCTGTTCATCATCTATGAGCGACCTAGCTCTGACTCTTCTACCATGGTCGTTCTGAGTCTGGTTGCCCTCTTCTTCATCTTCCGAATCCGCCTCAGAACTTTCCTCCGCTTTTTTCTTGGCTGATCTCGATGTTGGATGATTAATATTCTCGAGCTTCGCGGCTAAACCTTCACTTTGTGAATCATATTGATCCGTTGTGCCCCAATCCGGACAATGTGTCATTTCATTAGACATTTCGCTATCTTGATCCTGTAAATAAGATTCTAGATCACAAACAGGAATGATTGCATACAATTTTTTACCAATGACAACGCAATATTCAGAAATGAAAAAACTAAAGTCCTGAAAGTTTTTTTATTTTATCATTTTGAAAGTGGTTTTTTTGCAATAATTTCACTTTAATTAAAATCAGAGCAAACACAATATAATTTAGATAATTTTTACAATTCTTGAAATATTTTTATTTCGTGTTCCACACTCTTTTTTGCTTATTTCTAAATTTTTTCACCTATTTCATTCTCTAAAATTTCATGATACACTTGGATTGTTTTAATTCAACTTACTACAGTACATCGATACCAATTGAAAAATCCTGACTTACTGTTAGATAAAAAATTAAATTTTAAAATATTCATAATTCTATTTTATGAGTTTTCCATAAATAATTATTAATAAAATCTTATAGCTAATTCGACTTGCACTCAGAGGTGCACGTTAAAGCTGTATATCGTACATAGAAAAAGTTTAGATATTTTTTTATTTATTATTTTATTTAGAGGTCTCTGTCATCTTTTACAATAAATACGTTATAATTCGAAATGTAATCTAAGAGAGTCTACAGTTATTAAATTTAATTATTAATTTACATGTTGTATTATTTTTTATATATTTCATATATTTAACTTTTATATATTTAACTTTTAGAATTTTATTGGGTTGTCCGGAAAGTTCGTGCCGATGTTGAAGGCAAATTGAAACGTAGAAAATTTTAATTTAATAAATGTATACTAAAATTTAAATTTTAGTCGACACAAACTTTTCGGACAACCCAATACTTTGTTGTCCCAATAATAACAAATTAATTCTCACGTGAACTGGACCTTTCCCCGCATAGAGCAGATAAAAAAGATTCTCTCGTTAAATCTCTCATTATATACCTGGTAATCCTCTTCGAACTCCCGTTTCATCGTAGCTGGAGACGTGGATAGCTTTCGCATGTTCGCTTCAAGCAGCTGCTTCGTCACGGAGGTGTTTACAGTTTCTAATATTCGTCGGACTGCATCCAGACCTTGCAACGGATCTACCGGTGCGGGAGACTCCTTGCCCTCAGTGCCCTCCGTTCCCTCAGAGTCTGCTGTCGATGGACTCATCACTTCCCGATGCGTCTCAAATTGCTCAGTAATGTGGTCGAATCGCTTAGCGTGCAATTGGTTCAGCAACTTGCCTATCGAAGACTGCAGGAAATAATTTCCGAATCCCATCATGTGAGGCAACAGAGTTGGCATGTCATAAATACCTGCATATTAAACCATTCAAATTGAAGAATTATGATAATCAAAATGACAGATATATCTGAAATCATTTTAAAATGAAAATCCTAATACCAAAATACTGAAGCAATATTCATTTTTTAATAAAGTGTTTAAAGTTGACTGAAATTGTTTGAAATTCGTGTGCTCAAATATAACATGTCGTGTAATAATAAAGATAGGTTTAAGCATCAATTCTATTCTTGAAATTGGTATGCATAATTATTACATTCATTATCATATATGTGCCGCGCGAATTTCGAATAATTTGATCGATGAATCTTATATCTATTTAAAAATTATTATATCCTCGGCACTTTTTCATTATGATTTTTTTAGCATAATCTCAAAAGTCTATTATTACGAGAGACTTAGAATATAAATATAAATGTAGTAATATATACATATCTATATTTTTAGAAGAAATATTGATCTAAGTGATAAAATTAATTACCTGTTCCCTCCCTTTGTATCTCTTGATACTCCGACGGCGATAACTTGGGCAGAATCGGCAGAAATGTATTATTGTTGGCTGTCAGCAGATCGACGTCACGTCGTCCCGATAAAGCCTGATGCGTCTTTTTCTGTCCCCGATCAACATTGGTTATGGTGTTCTGCCTCGATTTTTTCAGATTCATTATCAAGCACTTTTTCGCTGTCATGTGGCTTGAATACGATCCAGAATGAGAGAAACGCTTGCCGCAATTGTTGCACTGGAATGGCTTCTCACCGCTGTGAATGCGCAGGTGTTCCTGCGAGAAATGGAGGAAGACGCGTTTAAATTTACATATTTTTTTCTCTTTTTTTTATTCCTTTACGATTTATATAACACGCAAAGAGAAAGAGATAAACTCAAAGTAGAAATGGATACTAAATTAAAGTCGTTAATATCGGTGATAAAGATAAATAGAATCTAATCTCCTCTACAAGGAAAAGTAATATATAATAATAAAAAGCAAGAAATGTAGTAAGAAATAATAAAATAATATTACATGTAAACATAAGACACGCTTATTATTAATATATAATAAGAAAACACCTTAAGATGATGCTTGAACTTGAAGGCCTTCTCGCAATGAGGACATTTAAACTTTCGTAAAACAGCACTTTCATCATGGCTAATCATGTGCCTCTGCAATCGGTAGACGTTGGCAAAGGTCTTGCTACACACCTTACAGGACTGTCGAATTATTAAGAAGATTAGTCAAACAAAGATAAATAGTTACTCACGAAACTAATCAGTTCGTCATTACTACAAATTTCCTTTGAAAATTCATGAACAAAAATATCTGTAGCGAGAGGTCAAAGATATTTGTTCGTTTATATGTTTATGTAAAACATATTCATCGAGTGTTTTCTTCGAACAATTCATTATATTCAGATAATTTCTGTGTAGTATATTTAATCATAGTTTCATGAGTATATGTGAATAGAAAATATTTTAATACATTATGAACGCACGCTATATTTATACTTAAATTTTTCTTCAAGAATTATATGCAACTAGTAACAAAATCAATCGATCTCTTCTACTTGTTTTCTTAAAAGAAAACTTACATTCTTAATTCACTTTTAATCTAAGAGAAATATATCGAAATATACACATATTTATTTTAATCGCATTAATTGTGCGTATTTTTTATTACACGTTGCAATTTGTCGAAATTTCAAATCTAAGATACCTCCATAAGAAAAGTTGAGCACATTCAAAATTAGTACGATTCAGCACACAATTCTATAGATAATATTTTTTCATAATTGTAAAAAAAAATATATATAAATATTTAATGAAAGATTGACGTCACAAAATTACATATTAAAACGTTTTAAATAGTAATTAAAAAAAGAAGGCAGAAATATAGAAAAAATTTAGAAAAAATATAAGAACCCTATTTGTCTCCATATATATAATATCATGAAATTAAATATATAATTAACCATCATTTGAGTTGTGTATGAATAAGTTATTGTATAAAGTTATTATCTACAGAAATTCATCAATTTTTATTTACCTATTTATTAACTTTATAAATTGCAAGCTGGATACTTCGCATCTCACACTATCACTTATAACTTTACGCGTTACTCATTTATATATGCTTATCCAAACAAGCGTTAAAAAAAAAAAAATTTAGAAAATAAGAAGACGGTAACATCTACCACCTATTTACGAACATATTTCGTGCCTCCCTTCCTCTCGGAAAATTGCGTGCGAAGAGATACGAAAACGGCGCCTCTCAGCGGAAAGCTGACTGCCGCTTTTGCGGGGATATAATCGATAAGTCCGCGCGCGGGACGCGGCAAACAAGGGGCTCTTCCCCAGTAGAGTGTGTGTCCTTGACGGGTCATCGCGATCACTCACCACTTGGGAGAACTGGGCGTTGAGATCGTGCTTGTCGATGGTACAGGACGTTTTGTGCGTGTCCTCGAGATGAAGCTGCAGGACACGGACGTCCCGACAGGGGATGCCGCACTGAGGACACCTTTCGCCACCCTGCTGCTGCTTCGCGGATGATCCGCCCTCGCTGTCGCCGCCACCACCCACCCCCCCGCACGTACCACCGCTGCCGCCACCACTTCCATCGCCGGCAACACTTCCACCTCCTGCGGTTGGCGCTCCACCCGCGCAACCTCCGCCCACCTCCGTATCCACGACACCTGCGTCGTCCTCGCTACAGCCTGTAACACGCGCACACGTGGCACACGGTTTTTATATTTCACCTCGGCAGCGCGCCATCGCACAAAATATTATACACTGAGCCATTCAAGTACTGGCACTATTCAAGGTATACGCGTGTGTGATATTTCCAGGGTTGAATAAGTTAATGTTTTTTTTTTAAATTAAATTAAGTTAAAAGTTAATGGCTTATAAAATTAATAAAATTAAGTTGAACGAATAAAGAATGAACTTAATAAAAGTTAAGATTAAATTAATTTAAGTTTAAAAAAAGAGTTAATTTAAAAAAAAATTATCTTTGAGATCAGAATGACCTAATTTTTCTTAAAATGAGATTACTTTAAATAACCCTTACAAATATAGATTATTAGGCAAATATAATTTTATATCCATATGTAAGTTACTTATATATAATAAGAATCACCATAAGATGTGTTTGTCGAAATCTTGTGAGAGAGAAGGGTATTTGCGTTATTTCTCTTTCTTTAATCTTTATCGAACTTTCTTTGACTTCTGAAACGATTGTTCATGCATGTTTACGACTACATCTAGATATTTATTATAAAAAATATACGTAAAAATTTAAAAAATGGGTGAATGTGCAACTCTGTTCTACAACAATTCTTCTCTAAGACTCATTTCATATTTATGTTGCTGAAATATAATATTTGTGATATCTAAAATTAATGTGATTCAAATATAAACGGGAATTAACAAAATCTAGCGAGTCAATAAAAATTGGCTACCGTATGGTGTGATTCTTTAGAGTCTTCATTGAACTTTTTTAAACTTAATTCTCTAATGTTTAAGACTTTATAGAAAAAACATATTAGCATTAAGAAAGATAGAAAAATTTTTTAATTTAAAAAAAGTTAATAAATTGAAGTAATTAAATTAAATTAAAAAATAATGCATTTAAAATTAACTAAGTTAAATTTTAACTTTTAACGTTTCAATTAGTTACTACTCAATCTTGGATGTTTCATTTGTTATAATTTTATAATCAAGAAATATATAATCAATATTTCCGAAATTATCATTTCCTACTAATCCAAAGATATTCGGAATTCGATGTACTTTCTTAATCTTAATTTTATTCTTTCAAATTACTTTCTTAATCCTTCTTCATTCTTTCAAATTTAAATTAATTTTTATTGTTTTTGAAAAGAGAGTTGTATTTTAAATGCTAATATCGCTTTTTCCA
The DNA here is from genome assembly GCF_001594045.1 of Atta colombica. Lineage (NCBI taxonomy): Eukaryota > Metazoa > Arthropoda > Insecta > Hymenoptera > Formicidae > Atta > Atta colombica. The sequence continues at coordinate 4,965,183 of NW_017259183.1, read as the reverse complement.
TCGCTTTAACGCATATGGAAGAAAACGTGTTTGATAACATAAATTTTGTAATAACAATAAAAAATAAACATAATTTCAGTGAATTCGATTGATAAACACAGGATATTATACGAGCAAACAGAATGATTTCTATGTTTATTTGTACAATAGAAATATTTGGCATAAAGTAGCATATTTTGGCATATTTTCAACGTCATAAATTAAACTTATTTGAATATTATTAATTTTAATTATCGGATAAAATTTGATTGATTCAATTTTTGTATTCTCAATGCAGATATCGCGAATGAACGATATGTTGATTGAAATCTGATACGTTTCCATCTTATAATCAGGAATTAAACCGCATAGATATAATTACGCTGACAATAAGATCGAATTATAACATTACGGAGAAATCTTCCATGTTTATTAATCGAATAAAATCCAATTCATATGAACATTTTTCACATCTTTGCCATATTAAAAATTATATATTTAAGTTGTAAGCGCGACATTCCAATTACTTCTATATATTAAAATATTCATATAAGTGATCCATTATTTTTAATTAAATGTTTCAATTTTAATTAAATGTTTATAAATGAGACAGAACTTTTATCAAATATCTCTAGCAGGAGAATTGACTACCAGCGAGATCTTGTATCAATTTTTACATGTCAGTACAGGTACCGAAGAAATATTGAGATGATAGTAATGGACCAAGATAATACTAAATACAGTATGAAATTATTGTATTAAATATAGACATGATGCTGCAAATATATTGTCGGTGTACTTTCTCAATACTGAATCTGTTTTGAATAATTTCACGGGGCAACAAAATTAAAATTTTTAAAAGTTGTTTTAAAAATATATATTGATAGGAATTTGATCTAATCTGAAAATAATCTCAAATTTGTTTCATTATTCACAATTCTTTTACAACAAAAAAATTAACTCTTAGAATATATTTTAAATATATTTAAAATATAAAATAAAAAAATTGTACAACTCGATTATTTAATTTAAATCTTATGTAAAATACTTAGTAGTTCCTTCTTCTTTTGCTAGAGAAGTCACGTCTATAATTTTTTTTGTGTCTTGCCGATTTTCACGATGCAGCATCCAATAATAACGTCCCATTCTCGTCAAGAGTATATACATTATTTTACCATGCAGTGTTAAATTCACATTTATATTTTGTAGAATATAACAAAATTAAACGTGTAAAATAATTATATGGCATAATATTTTTGTGTTTTTCGAATTTAACACTTAAAAATGCATCAAAAATATAATACGAACGTACTCAAAATCAAAATATAAAATTAATATAAAATTAATAAAATGAAATATTATAAAAAAAGATAATAGTCTTAAAAATATATTGTTGTTTTTTGCCTTTTTAATGCAATTTTTCTCAAAATTGTGACGTGATAGTTAAATTTGGACAGCGTATTCGTATTCAGCACACAAATAAGAATACGTTAGAAATAGCTAAAATAGTTAAAACAATTTTTTCCATGTGTAGACACAATAATGAAAATGTACTGATAATGTACTGTACTACTATTCAGTACTGATCTACACATTGGGCCATATCATTATTTTTTAAATATTGATTCAGTATCGAAATAGAAAACTCAATTTTCGGTATCAGTACTTCGGTATCAGTACTAGGATTCAATACTAGTCTACTGTATAAATCCATTTAGAATATTTCGCATACACATTATACTGTAGATATAATTTAAACAGCCTAATATCTAGTAATATCTAATAATAAATAAAAGATTACTCGAAATATAATCATTACCGCTATTTTGCATTAATTTTCAGCTACATTCTTATAGATATTAATCAGTAATCTATACATATATATTGTAGAAATCTGTGTGGTTCTCTAATTCTCGGAAATATCTTTATAATACGATGCTGTTATATCTGGAACATTCTTTACATAAAATAACAAAAATAAATAAGATTTTGCATATATTTGATAATAGAGAATGAAAAATAAATTATATAGAGAATAGAATTAAGCGTTTCTCATTTTGGACATGCAACTCTGCGAACAATACATACCGTAACACAATTAATCTTTAAAAGTTATCATATTGTTCATATTGAGTTAAATATATTTTAACGAAATTATTACACATGTTTAATGACATCAAATATCTATTAAAAAATTTATCCCGATCATAAATCCCGATTATAAATGAGATTCATGTTTTTTACAATTACATTGGCAGTAAGTTACATGTTTATTGAAAAATTAAATAGTTAGCAATAATTAAACTTGCTAATGTTAACTATGATTACTAAATATATCTAATGTACGATTAAAAAGTTTAGTTCTCTTGATAATAAATTAACTTCATTAAATGTTTAATTATTTATTAAAAACTTTATGTATCTATATGTTTATATTAATTCAGTTATTATTAATTATGAGAAATTACAAACTAACAAAAAGCTAATAATAAGTTTTTTTATAGATACCTTTAATTAAACAATTTAGAAATATATGATAATAATATAAAGGCAATAAGAATCAACGCTGGTTATCAATTAACAAGTAACATAACGGTCAATTTGAAGACAAACAAACTATAGTTTATTATATTACGAATAAACCTTACAGTTTATTGAGAATCTCAGCGTAAGCATGATTTAAGGTATCATGTAAATTTAGCCCATTGGTCTGTCGATGTGCATCATCTCCGATATCAATCGTTTGTTATAATAATTCTGTACATCTAGTATCTCTACATTTTGCCAATCAAAGTCATGATCGTTTTGCAACCTATGATCTGTAATCACCGAATGAGTGGATATTTGACTATGGATATGCTTTTGGTGTTCATAGGAAGCATCACAATCATAACAATTGATCTTGTAGACTACATTCCTTTTTAAAATTAATTATTTAAAGAATCTTTATGAACCTTAATAAACTGATTCAACTTATTTAAACTAAAAAAAGAAACCTTTTGGCAAATCCCATTAATTATATTCTTGAATTTATTCAATATCTCTTCTAAATACGGTATGGAAATTTTATCATTTAACCCGTTCTTTAGGTAAGTTGTTATTTGATCTTTTAGTTGAACAAGAATTCAACTTATTTATTAATGTTTTAACTCTTAAAACTATTAATTATATTTAACTAGTTAGATATTCGTAAAATTACATATCATATTTAGATTACGTGCTTTTTGTCATCGATATAACTATTGATGCTGCCGCTGCATCTTCGAAAGCCCGATCTATACATAAGACGCAGATCGGAAGTGAAAAAACGTATTTCAGATTGATAATAGGTCGCAGACTGCAATACGTGAGACGCGAAAGTTGAAATTCACCCAACTTCCTACGTTCTGCATCCTACAATCATATTATATTGTAATTAAAATACGTTAGGTTAGTTTCTAGTTTTGCGACTCTTGCGATCCGCAGGTCTTCGTACTGCGTCTCATGTAGATCGGGCTGAAGCGAGACAACGAAGTTCAGTGGCTAGGTATTCGGAATTCCGAGTTGGACCGCACGTGCAAGGTTGGCGGCGATCAATCAGCTACGCGTATCTGATGGCGAGTATCGGTTTACATGTGCGATGCGTGGAGTTAATCGTGACTACCTTCGGCAATTGCCAATACGCAATGGCTGGGTCACCACGTCAGTCGCATAATCCCCGGCATGACACACGTGCATCAGTGCGCACACGCATGTACGGAATGCGTACATACACTGGAAAAAAGACGCGTGCGCGATAGATATAATCGAATTGCGTGGATAGGGCGTAACACTAGAAGAGAAATACGATGAGATAGCAAGAGGAAGAAATACGATGAACGCTGCCAAATATTGTGAGTCGATCTTTAGGCAAAATGGAAAAAAAAATTGATTGAATCAAGAAAAATTTCGACGAATGTTTCGAATCAAAGGTAAGTTAGATTAGCTTTGTCTCCAGAATTGGTGATTTGAAGAACAATCTAACGATTTTTTCGCTGCTATATTTTCGGTATCACTGAAAGTAGCGTCTACATATTTTTTGAATAATTTTACGAGAAATATTATAAAAATATTTTACACAATATAGAAATATAGTACATATAGTTAATTCAATTTATAGGAATTTTTAAAATGTAGGATATTTTAAAAATAAAAGTTGTGAGAACGTATATCGTAAGTTTTGTAAATAATTAAATATTAATATACATTACCGATTGGAAACATATGGAATATTGTTATGAATCATGAAGATTACATTTTTAAATTCCGGTAGATCGATTTTATTGTACTGGCAGCACACTTATACTCAAAGAACTGGTATGTATGACAGAACTGGTATACGAAAGAACTGATATATGACAAGACATCTTTTAGGTACCAAACTCACGTCTATCGATACCTGAGAAGTTTTTCACATATGTAGGGACTAAGATGGCAATCAGTTGCAATTTTTGATATTTTATTTTTGATATTTTTGAACTCGATAATCATGATCATTAAGATCGTTAACATCGATAAAGTATATATATATATATATATATAATGGATGAATCGATGAGAAAATAAAATTTTTGTAATCACAGATAGAAATACATATTCGCAGACAGAAATACGCTACTCGCACACGCGTTTATCGTTAGCTTCGCTCTTACCTCTACTTGGACACGTGTCATACACGTGGAATAGATAAAGAAGTGTGACGAAAGGACGGAACGAAGGGGAGCAGCATTGTTCTCTGTATAGGTGTGCTGTATGTAGAAGTGAATGCAGAAAAGCGAGGTAGGATGATGCTGTATAGGGTGGGCATGTGAAACACGAGAAAAAGTGGTATATGGTGCCATTGAAATCTATGTAACTTTTCGGGTGTGCCCATTGTCGGTGAGACCGGATTAAAATACCCCTCGAAGTACGATTTTCCACCGATAATCGCACATGCGATAATCCGATGCCGACGCCAACATCGGGCAGATCGCGGCCACTTGGCAGTCTGCGAATTAAATTCGCAACGAATTAATATTTGATTAACTGCTATGAATTAAAATCCTTTATATCGTGCATGTGCAAATGATTAAACTGAAAGAAAGAGAGATTTTTATATAATTTTGTTTTTTACTACATAAATGCAACAGAATATAATTCTCTATTGAATAGAGAACGCCAATAGACGATCAAAGTCAGATGTTTCGAATAATACAATATATTCTTTCTTCTTAAATAAATTTATTTAAAATATGATTGCGCGCTGAAACATTTCTTTTTTAACATTAATTTGATGATTTTCAATGCTTAACATGTTTAAATGAGAAGCTTCGCAGAAAGATTTTTTTAAATTAAAAAAATTTATTTCGAGATATTTCGAGAAATTAAGTCCTTAACTTTTTATAATGTAATACAATTTCTGAATTTCAACAAAAAAAATTTATATAAACACATCGATACTTAGCATATGCTTAGATCTCATGGAATTTAGTTATAATTCAATAATAATATATTTTATCTTTAATATATATAAGCATATTTTTTTTTATAAAAATTCACATTAGGGTAGCATTCCCCAATGACCTTGATCTTGATATTCATCTCCAATAGGTTTTAGCCGTTGCTTCTTTAAAAGTTATTAAGAAGGAAAGTTCGAAAATAATGTCTTTTCACTATATGGATGTTCTTTTTATTATATAGAATAAAAATTTTCTACTTAAAAATATATTTTACGATTGTCCA
>NW_017259183.1:4958079-4959365 GCF_001594045.1 Atta colombica | reverse complement strand
TAATAATATATTTTATCTTTTATATATATAAGCATATTTTTTTTTATAAAAATTCACATTAGGGTAGCATTCCCCAATGACCTTGATCTTGATATTCATCTCCAATAGGTTTTAGCCGTTGCTTCTTTAAAAGTTATTAAGAAGGAAAGTTCGAAAATAATGTCTTTTCACTATATGGATGTTCTTTTTATTATATAGAATAAAAATTTTCTACTTAAAAATATATTTTACGATTGTCCATGCGACTTTCACTTCACCTCCGGCCCCCCTTGTTTGGGGACGCACGACTTCCACGCGAAGTGACTATCATCCCATCTCCCCCCCCCTCCCTGCTTGGGGATGCACGACTTCTATTCAAAGCGACTCCTGTGCTACCTTCACGTTTCGCGGATGGGGTGGAAGTTGTTTCCACGTAGAAATTGTGCGCTCCTAAAGCAGAGTGGAAGATAGGGTGAAAATCGCTTTGCGTGAAAAGTCATTACGTAAGCAAGGAAGGATATAGAATAATTTTTAATATCATATATAGCGGAAATAAAACGTTATTTTTCAAATTTTTTAACTAATAACAAACAACGGCTAAAACTTGTTGGAGGTCACTCAAATCAAAATCATTAGGGGATGTTCCTCTAATCTGAATTTTTATCTTTCTTTTTCAAAATATAAAGTTAAACAAAAATTATTTCATAAATCAATATTATTTTGAAACTAACGATTTCAACTAAAGAAACTGGACAAATTTTTACCATTTTTTATTCTTGTTTATATTACATTTATTTGTTCGAAAATGCTAAAATACATTTTGTGGAAACATACTCTCTAAATTCTTTGAAGTGGAATCTTATTCTAAAAAGAGAATTCTTTTTAGAAAAAGAGTAGCAAAATTTAAAATTTTTTTTAAAGTAAGATTCCATTCCAAAGCGTCTAAAAAGTATATTGTATCTGCATATACATATATTTATTTTTATTATAGCTATCTATAAATCCATATTTTTAATAATGTAGTCGTTATACAATATTCATGTTAAGTATACAATACAAAAGAGATGGAATAAAAAAATAACATTGTTCTCATTTCATAAGAATATTAATTGTTAACGCACTTTTTTTTTTATCGAATCAAACTTATTTGTCAAGCAGAAATATTCACAATGTTTGAATAGTGCAATTATCTTTGGTTTACTAAGAGTGCTTTGTTATCTTTAGTTAATCTGTAAATTCGCTGAAGATATCCTAAATTGTAACTCTTCGTATGGATTTTAAAAAGAAAAAAATGTAACATGAAATTC
>NW_017259183.1:4948693-4957979 GCF_001594045.1 Atta colombica | reverse complement strand
TATATATATATATATATATATTTGACATATATTCAAACATAAATTAGGATCGGAAAAGCAGTTAGCGCGCAAGCTGTACAGAAATGTTTGCAAATGCGCAGAATTTCTCGGTATGTTCATGTGTGATGCGAATCTCACACCAACATGGTACATTGATGTTACGTAGGTAGATAGGTACACGCGCGTACATAGCATTTGCTGCGAAAATGCTAGTTGTAAGTCAATACGCGTAAGTTTATGCACTATCGTAATTAATATATTGTTACACGATAACTTCGCGAAATCGGAAATGACACTTGACAACGCTATGCGAGCTCTTAAATACAGATGCAAGACAATCTTCTCTGTCTTGAATGTAAATGGGTAATAATTCAGGGTAGTGCTAAATTAAAAAGATAAAAGTTAAGTTAAAAAGTTAAAAAGTTAATTAATTTTAACCTAACTTAGTTACACTTTAGATTCTTAACTTTTTAACTTTATTTAGTTACATTTTATCCGTATTAATTTTTTATTTAATTCTTTGAAGTTAAGTCTCAGACGCGGCAATAGCGATAACTTAAAATGAATTGAAAATTGCAAAAGTGAGCAAATTTACTAGGCATTGACCAATGAAATTATAAATATTTTAATGAATTTGTTCGCTTTTGCAATTTTCACCTTATTTCAAATTACATAATCGATCCCTAGATTTCAATCTGTCAGAAACCGTGTATTTCGATGTATCTAGTTTCTGATAAGTTGAAATTTATTATTCCTTATTATTTCCTCGTTGTGTCTGAAGCTTTAATCATAGACTAGTATTCACAGACTAGTATTCACAGTCGAATCTTATATATTAAACAGTATATATAAACAAAACATATAAATAAAATATAGAGTATTTTCTAAATGAAGTATATATTTGTCATTTCCGATATTTGTAAGACTGGAATCCTAGAATCAAAAAAATCCTAGAATTAAAAAAATAAAAAAAAACAAATTTAACTTTTAACTTTTCAATTACTTTTTATTAACTTAATTTTTAATTCAATCAAATTAATTTTATTATAAATTAACTTGTATCTTAAGTAAGTTAAATTTTCAATTTGTTAACTTTAACTTAACTTAAAAAAAAGTTAAAAAAAAGTTAACTTACTCAACTCTGTAAATGTTTAATTAAAAGCTATATTATTTACTTCATAAGTGGTTCTGTCACTAAAGAGTTAGCGAATCTACATTTATTTTTGGATTTTGTAAAAACTCTTGAGAGAGATTAATTATTTTTCGAATTGCTATTATTTATAAATATTTGTAAAAGAAAAATATTATTTTTCTAAAGTAACGTTATTATTAAACTGTACTCTTATATTTCTTTTTAAAATAAAAATAGATTCTTATTATTTTCTCTCTTTGACTTTCTATTAATCGAGATTTATAATACTTAATTATTGTTATGAATTAAAATTATCGCAGATTAGATTTAGTTATTTCACGAGCAACTTTGTAATTTAACTCTTCGCGAACCAGGTAGAAAATCAATATGAATCATATGTGTGGGTATATTTCATACCCCCATTCTGTACTTCATCATAAATGTATTATAATTTAATATATTATAATAGTCTGATTGGTAACAACTCTCCAGTTACACGAAATTGACAACATGCGCGCTTTTTAAAAAGTTATAGAAATTTATTTTGCTAGGGTATGTCACACCCCACTTGGTTCGCGGAGAGTTAAATAAAATTTTTTTTTTAGTTATTTATGTTTATTTTTCTTTCGACCGATTAACTTTATTCGATTCCTTGGAATTACAAAGAATTCTGTTTTTTTCGTACATACATATAACATACATACAAGAAATCTTACGCATATAACATACAAAAAAATCTCACATATTACATACACATAACATATATAAAGTATTTAAAACATTTTAGCATAAATTTGAATTTAGGTCTCTTTCCAATCTATTACATACAACACGCTTTCGTATATATACGTATTATTTAAATTAATTTTTAATTACATTAGTATTTGAAATTACAGTTAGTGCAGCGTCACTTAAAGCTTCGAAGTCTAAATGGATATTCGAGAAATAACTGCGGTACAATTTGTTCATTTAGCAAAGATGCATTTTAAGCGGTAGAAAAACATGCTAACAGTTATTTTCAAGCATTAATCAAGCTACGAAACAAACGGGAAGTTGGCTGTATCTCTCCGGATTGCGCCCGCACGCTCACGGCTTCCACGAAGACGAACTTTGCTCGCCGTGAGGCCGATAAGAGACGTCGAAACGGGTCAGAGCCATGACCTTTCTTGCCTTCCTATGTACGCGATCCATGAAGCTCGCCGTCGTCGTAGAGCTATGTCGCTTCTGCTTTTAATTGCGCACCCAGCGTAACGAAACGCGATACCGAGCATTCCGAAATGACATTTCGTAATTCATCTGTGTGCTTCTTCTTACGTAAAAATGACAAGACTTGCTTTTTGTTATGGAAATGGAAACTTTGTGATAGCATATTGCCGAATACCATAACTGTTCATATTATATCGAGTATGTAGTCGGTACAAGAAAAACAAGAATCTAATTCAAACATGGAAAGAACGATGTTGCTGAAAGTTTTGTTGAATATAAATCTAAAAATAATTTTGTAGGAAATTTAAATTGGTTGCTAGAATATAAAATTTTATTACAGTACTGCTCGTTAGCTTTTTTAGCTTTTAACATACCTAATTATTTTGATGATCCAACAAGATTATTTTCATATTTGTATCCAGCAAAATTTTCTTTCTCTCTAAAGAAAATTGAATCATAAAAAATTATTCTAAACTTGAGATGAAAATTAATGATATAAATTGAAGAAGTCGTAGCATCGCGTTGAGCATGAAGCTTCAGGAATGCACTACGATATTGCGAAGTATCTCGTTGATACCTTATAAAGCAAACACTTTATGGAAGGTAAACACTTTTGCGAGCTATGACGTAGTATTCGACGCAATTTCGCCATCTTCGCGCTTCCCCTGCATAGGGCAAGGGTTAACTTCGTCGCGAGCGTTAACGCGAACGATTCGCCGCGAGTGAGCGTGAAGGCGAAACCTTCCCGCGAACTGTCCTCGGGAGGAAGAGACGCGCCACAAATGACGTCAGCGGAATGTAGAACCCAACAGTGTATAGCAAATTGCGAGCAATACCGTGCAATCTCGGATGCTCGAAAGAGCACTCATGGCGACGCGATGTCGGGTGTGCGTTGTCGAATCGCGTGACAAAAAGGATGAGATTAATAGAGCCACCTTTTGGCATTTCGTGTCGCAGTGCCGCATTGCGTAAAGACGTCCAAATTAATACAATATACATTTGAATTAATATTAAATCATATTTATATGTCGATATCATTACTAGACATAAAATTAAATGTGATAACAAATTTAGAGCTTTGAAAATATTATAGAATTCAATTAAAAATAAATTGCTTTCAGAATTTCTATCCCTTTCTACTCTTTTTTTTGCTGCAGTTGCGCTACTTCTTTCATCAATTCGACAGAATAATTACGACAAAGAAAAATATACATTGAACATTGATAACATGTTTTAACAATACTCTATTGGTACAAATCTAACCATTTTCAACTATAAAATTGTTAAAAGTAATAACTATTCGTTTAATTAATTTGATATCTTAAAAAAGTACGCATCGAGTGAATCAATTATCTGGCTGGATTTTTTAAATCAATGAATAAAAATCAAATATATATAAGAGAAATGCGCCATAAAAATATATTGTAAAATTTTGAAGATTATCAGTTATATTTTTATAAGTTTATACTGATAAGTAATTGGTGAGTCGTATTTATCCATCGGCATCATAATACTGATTGATCATATGTTCTTTTTATTTCTTTATTGAAGCGCGTGACGCGTAACCTAATTTCACGAAGTCTCGTAAAGGCACGCGCGCGCGCACGTTCTATTCGCGGACGAATTTGCAAGACTACATTTCCTGGGATTATCTCCGCAGACGGCAGCATCAATTGTTCCTCGAGAGTGGGTAGTTCGTGACACGCGATTGTTACAGAAGTCCCTGAAATTTCCCGCATATGATCGAGGAAAACGTAACAATAATAAAATTCAAGATTAAAAAGGAGTATGTAGTAATAATATACAAAAAAAATGGTTGTAATTTATAAATATTTATCGTCGCGAATGTTAATGAATTAGTAAAACGAAATTATTTTCTGGTTATGTGAAAAGAGGTAAAGAAGAATTTCACTTGTATTTTTAACCCTTTCATGTCTGATGGTACACCTTCAAAAATTGATATCTTCCAGAAAAATAAAAACAACTTCTTTCTGAGCTCATTTTAAAGATAAAGGATAGAATTCTTCACACAAAAAAAGACTGTTGAGAGTTTTCCTCCTTTTTTTCCTCTGCCTTGTCGAAGAATTTATAAAATGGGCTAAAAATGCATATATCTTCTACAAAAATTAAAATAGTGAGTTCTTTCTTGGTTCATTTTGAAAATGAACAATCGCTATTTAATTTAAAATAGTAGATTCAATATAGTGAACTAAAATGTAAATTTTTTTGGGATTTTAATGAAATTTATCCATCAGGGATTTTTATAATCACTGATTAGGAATTTGTAATCAAAATTTTAAAATTCATAATAGTGGATCCAAGATGCAAAATTTTTTTTATTTGAATGAAACTCATTCTTCAAAACGTAAATAAAAAAAAAAGATCGAATCAGTTCTGTCCACATTTCGTGGGGTGTTTTTTGAAGCATGGAACAGATAGAATCTTATACGTTGTGTAAATAAAACGTGCCTTTGTGTTTTTATTGATTTAATAAACAACGATAGCACAGTATAGTGCAGTTGACTATCAATTTAAAAACTATTATAGCCTCGACATTTCCGTATTAAGATTTTCGTCTTAGAGTTCTAAAGAATCCATTCTTAAAAGGATGGACATGGATTGTGATATACTTTGTGTACATATATATGTATATGTTCCTAAGCAATTGATGAAAAGTGTCTATAGAAACAAATGATTTCAAATCAGTGATTTCAAAAACTCCTGGAATCTGAGTTTCATTAAAATCCAAAATTTTATATTTTGTTCCGTCAGTTGTTCCATCAGTTATATTGGATTCGTCAGTTTGAATTCTGAAATTTTGATTACAAGTTTGTAATAAAAAAAAAGTGATCCTAAAAGTTTCTAGTATAAGACGTGAATTAGATGCTAATTATTCCTACAAAAAATCAGGCATAAATTCAGCACTATCGTTTCTTTTCATTTTTATCAATATTTTTAATTTAATTTTATCAATATAGAACATTTCTAGATATGATGTGATTAAAATAATTATTTCTGCACTTGTTAAATTTTTTATCTCTTCTACGATACGTAATTGCGCGTTAAAACTAGCAATAATTCCACGTATTAGCAGTATCGCGAAATAAGTCGAGTATTATCGCGTAACAATCATTCGATTCTCATGAATAATACGGTCGTTCACGTTATATGTATGTTCATATATATGTACAGTATATGAATCGAGGTATTTTCTTGCGGGTTTGTCTAGTGTCGTCACGGAAAACCTCAATTTCCTGTTTTTTGTTCTAACGTTAAATATATTTATGGTTCGATGCCATCGATTTCGCGTAAGTTTCCAATTACTCATTTAAATGCGCATTCCAACAGCATAATATAACATATGACATGATTAGAATGATATATGCATGTATGTGCTGACCATGTGTATGAGCATGATGATGCTAAAGAAACATTTAAAAAGATATTTACTCAGCTTACTCATTATCAGATATATCATTTTGCCTATGCGTATTAAATAATTAATTTATAAAATGATATAACAGAATAGATAATCACAATTTAATAATCTTGTTTAGATAATCAAAGAAGACAATTCTAATGGCAGTTTTCTGACCGCCCATATTTACGGAATGCCGATAAAAAAGACGATCGGTGGGCAGGGTCTTAAAGAGCTGGGGAGGATAGGCGCGCGCGCTTACGTCATCCGACAACGTGGATTAAGCCGTAAAGGCGCATTCGCACGGCGCCGAAGATACCGTCAGGCGGACGAACGAGGTCCATGGGTCGCGTGTGCGTCGTTGCCGACGCTGCTACGGTGCGAAGTAAACGATTTCTCGGAGAGGTCATTGAGCTTGATAGGGCGCGGGCGGCCGCCATCTTCCAGAACGTTAAAACCACTTCGACGCGCTCCCATAAACGAGCGCGGTGAGGTGCGGTAATCCAAGCTGTCCTACCAATCAAAATTATTGAGCAACCACCGACGTACAGATTGGTCCTATGTGCGCGAAGAACGAAGGAAATAAAACATGCTCGAACGACTGGCAGTATCATAACATCAATGAAGGAGAAGAAGGCAAGATGGCGGAGCGAAAAGAAGCCACGTGTTTTGTCGGAGGTTTTTGTATTATCACATACGCGAGACGCGCCGCAACTTGCGCTCCCAATTCTAATGACAGATATAGAATTCATCATTTTTTTTTTATTTTAACAAAAATCATCATTCAAGTATTGCGACATTTTATAACTTAATATAATGTTATTTATAGATTCGGATATAGATTCTTATGCAACTTCATATTTATTTAGAAAGCAGTTTGGAAAGTAACATCAAAATATAAATTTTTCTTATTAAAAAAGCAAAAAATGCATATTTATTTATATATATTGTGCATATTTTCAGATTTGTGCAAATTTGTACATTTTGTACATGCAAAAAAAATCTGCATAAAAATCTGATGTCTAATTATGTATATCAGTTAAAGAAAGAATTCTGTCATTTTATCGTCTTTAATGTCTATTCGAAATAAAATAAAAATATTGTATTATTTCTATTTATCTTTTTGTAAATTTTCTGTTCAAAAGGAGAAATGATTCTTGGATCCGCCATTTCTTTTTTTTTATTCAAGTGATTGTCCGGAAATTATCAGCATTCGGATATTAACGATTAATGCCATAATATAAACATTTTGTAATACTCGATGATAACGAGTTGTTAGAAAATAAGATGTGTATTACGAAATAGGTAAAATAGGTAAAATAGTTTACATTAACTTGATCGTTAATCGCACATACGAATATAAATATCAGAATCGTTATCTACGAAAAATATTGACGCGTTTCTCAATTAGCGAGAAAAACGCTTGGCTATAATATTGAGTTGACACAATTTTATCTGTTCGGAGTCGCGTGACTCGTATATGTGTATCTTACACAAGCTGTCTCAAATGTTACACTGTATTTGAAACCAAGGAGAATGACACTTGCTACAATGTTTAAAAATTCACAGATTTTTAAGATAAGAATTGTTAATAAATCTCGTTCTCTTACTTAAAATAAATAAATAAAATGCATATAGTAAACATTCGCGCGTTGCAAGTAATATTCTTTTAAGGAAAGCAAATATTCTTTACAAGGATATAAAGGAATTAAAGCAACATTTATTTGCGCACAAACATTGTGACAAAAATCACTCGTTTTAACGTATTAATTAGAAGGACTATATCGAACAATATAATAATCATTGAAGAGATGAAAGATCCTAAAAAAAATTACACAAAAGACCCTTGAACAATGCAGATATAACTAAAATCTGAGTCATTCATCCGCTCTGAAACACAGGGTGAACATTATCTTCCCACGAAGACAATGCACTTTCTCGCACGTGGATGCACGCGCTGCATAAACAGCATCGAATGTCGACCTTCTTTCTTTGAGGGACATGCCGAGAGTAATGTCAAAGATCTTTTATTTAGACTTTCATGCAGCATGTGATAACTGTATTTCTTGTAATTGCTTCTGAATCTCAATTTTATTTTTGAAATATGAACAAATTTTATTGTTTTTTTTTGTTCCTTTAGACATTCGCGCGCGCGAATCTCGTAATCTCGAATTAAATTGAATCTCAATTAAATCAAGATCAACAAATACGAGTTTCCTATAACTAAAATTATAAATAAAATCTTATAACGGTAAATAATCGAAGCTGAATCTTACATGCTTAAATAATTTCCATGTGAATTTATGTATTAAATATGTCAATCATTTGTAATGCGCGCCGTTCAAATAATTATACTAAGATTCAACTTGGAGATTTCAACTTATAGATTTTAAACTGTTATTTGTTGTATTCACATATACGATCTTATAATAAATCGTTTATTATTATTTCAAAATCTTTATTAAATCGAAATAATGATAGCACAATTAATAAAACGTGTTTTATCTGTGTGTCGAAAATAAATTTATAATAGCTTTAATTCTTAGTTCGCAAATACTTTTATTTCAAAATACAAAGCAGCTCGAAATGCAAATACAAAAATAAACAAAATTTTTATTACTTATTACCTATTTGCATTGCTTCTCTCCATATTATTCTTTGTAGACTTCTTTTTCTCCTCGTTAATTGTTTATTTTAGTAAATCTTATAGATATTATATTTATATATTATCTAACGGGAAATTTCTTTGCGTATCAATATATTTTTTAACTCATACAAATAGTCTATACACGGAAAACTATCTAAACTTAGCTGCATGAGGCACAATTACAGAAACAAAGGCATTTTCTTATGCACGTGTAACTTTTGTTTGGTTATTGTAGTCGCAGAGATGAAAATAAGAGCCGGCAGGTTTTCGAGAGCCAATATTAGGAATGGTTAAATATTTTCATACAGGGCACGACTTCGTTGCTACCTGACTCGATGTGTAATCATTGGTCACATATCCGCGCCCGCGCATATCCATGTCAGACACGTGTTCTTCGCATTTGCTACGCGGGAAATGCTGAATTGATTTTTGGTTTTCCGCAAGTTTCGAATTACGTGCTTCGCCGCTCTTCGATCGACACGGTAATTGAAGTACGAATCATCTAGTTACGAAGTTACATAGAAGTTTTTCATACATCTTTGTTATTCGCAATAATAGGATTTTAAAGGATTTTCTTCCTCCTTTTAATTTTTTCAAATATGAAAGAAAAATTATAAATAACTTTTCATAGAAACAGATGTTATTTATTTAGTTATTTTTTTTTATAAAAACCATTTTTTGAAGGTATTGAAAGTATCGCATTATATCATAACATATAATAAATAAATATACTAAATATAATAATATAATAAATACAGTATTATATATTATATGATACAAACAATATAAATTTTTTATAGAAATTTTAAATGTATCTTCAAATACATCTTTCTTACAAAAAATTATTGTATAATATATGTTTTTTCAGTCATTTAAATTATAA
>NW_017259183.1:4947793-4948603 GCF_001594045.1 Atta colombica | reverse complement strand
AATAATTATAATATAAACTGATAATATGAAATCATAATATAAATAAAATTTTAATTTAAAATATAATTTATAAATTAAGAATCTGAACAGATTTATTTTTAAGTAAAGATTGTGGATAAAAAATTTTATTCTTGAATTAAAAAAATAAGATTTTTCTCATGAAAAAATATTGATTAAAATCGAATCTAATTTGATTGTAAGCTTATTTTAATTTTCAGTTTCCTTTGAAAAATACTAGACTTCTATTTTGATTACAATTTTTAGTCATTTTAAAAACTGTGTTCTACGTGTTTTTTCCTCAAAAGTAGCAATAAAACTTTAAAGAAAATTAAGTAAGGAACAGGAAAAAGAATCTCTGTTAGAAGGAAGAATTTTTTTTAACAGAATAAAAGATAACGCTAAAAACTGCAATTGAATTTTCTAATTGATAAAAAACGCAGAAACGCAATAAGGAATACTAGAAATTTGTTATTACAATCTTAAGCTATTTGGAAAATTTGACAGCAATTTGTAGTTGTTATCACTGAGGCAGAAACTAGAGATTTCTTTAAAGAAAAGAATATACCTATATATATAACATTTATATGAGAAAAAACTTTTCAAGAAAAAAATGCCGTGATTTTATTCATACATTTTTCCCTTTTCGAAAAGTTTAGAAAACTTTTGTACAGTTATAAATATATTTTTAAACATTATATTAAGAAATTTTACTGTTGTAGTACATTTACAAATAAAATTAAAAATTAATAAGTTTAAAGCAAAATTAACAAAATTAATAATAGAAATTTTAGCCATATATATATATATATA
>NW_017259183.1:4932045-4947564 GCF_001594045.1 Atta colombica | reverse complement strand
TAATTTTATCAAAGCATAAATATTTTTGCAAAAAATAAAAGAAAATAAATAATATTTATAAATCTAATCATTATTTTACTCAATTTTTCTCTTTTTTATCAATCTGGTTTTATAAATTATCTGAGTTGTATGTATGTATGAGAAATATGAGTATTATATCAGTCAGTTAATAGTAATCATTACAAGTGTTCAATGCATCGAGTTAAGAATCAATATTTTTTCTGTATAATCAATGGTACGACTAATCGTACTTACGAATGATGAGTGACGATGGGCCTACCAAGGTCTAGATAAACTGATGACGTATATATCGCGAGAATAGTAAGACTCATTAATGAATAAATCGGCCAAGGTGGATCTTGCGTCTTCAATTGTATATATACAAGGTGAAAGAAATAAAGGCTATAAATTGAACGTTACGCAAATATAGATTGATCTAGGAAAAAGAAATTATATCATATATACAACTGTCAACAATATTGAGTTCGGATATATTTTCATTTTGTTTAATTTTTTGGAACACTTCGTACAAAGACGTGATGCAACCTGTTAAAATATACGAGTCATCATACAAATCATAATAAATTTTCTTAAGTCAAACTCTAAATGGCTCAAAACATTCACCTTATCTTTTTTATCAATGCAGCATAGTAAACTACTTTATAATTTCACAGTGTCGGTCCGATTGTTCGTCCATTTGTCCGTCCGTCTGCAAGATTTCTCAGCAACGTTGACTTTTTCAAATTCAATTTTCGACTATAGACGAGAATTTGGTAAAATATAATCAGTTGATTATAAGGAATTCAAAAATCAAAGTGTCAATTTTAATGAAATTCTTTCATTAGTTTAATGAAATTCTTCTATTAGATTTTTCATTTGCGTTAGTACATCTGTTGGCTTTATATGTTTGTATATGTTCATTTTAAGTAAAAATTTTTGAGAATTTTAAACAATGCGAACAGATCTTATTACAATATAGATATATGAATGCCGACATTGCAAGTCAATGCTAGAAAAAAATTACAAATCTTACATAACACTACCTTAGACTTTTTAAATTATTTTCGATAATGTTTTTATTTTTTAAATGAAAAATAATTTAGACTATTTCAATGATTATGAAATAATGCATAGATTAGTAAAAATATATTGTATTATATGTTTAATGTATATTCGGACGCGAAGAGAAAGAAAACAAAGTGCAAAAAGTACAAATGACGCGAACAGACCATATGATACATATACTTTCTTTTTTCTATCTCTGTAAAAAAAAAGAAAGATAATAAACGTGAACATATATCAAGTCAAAGCTTAAAAATGCAGATTTTGAACAGTATTAATCTATAAAGATAGCTAAAAATTTCATTTTAATTAAGAAATTAATTAACATATCAATTTTAACATATCAACATTGCAAAAAATTATTATGAAATACATCTTCACAGATTTTTTAAGCTTATGTCATTAAAATCTTATTTCATTTTTATTTTTATTAAACAATATGATATCTAGAAGTTTGGCCTGATAAGAATAAATCTAATTAAATAAGAGAAGTCCTATATTCGGTCAAAGCGGATCTCAGTCTCGGATCTTTGACCGAATACAGGACTTTTCTTATTTAATTAGATTTATTTATAAAAGATTATTATATTTAATTTAACTTGTTTTTTATTGTACGCAATGAAAGAATGATTTTTTGTTACGAGACAAAATGACGATTTTTCCTTATATAAGAGATATTATATCTGGGAAACGATGTTGAGCGAGTATCGATTTTCGCGAAATAGGAGACGATGGACAGTCGACTAGTGGAGTCAATCGCAGATGCTGTCTCATCCATTAAATGTCGCCTTATATCACGCAGGCGATATAGGTCGCGCACGTGCAGCGGCATGCGTTCTGCGAATTTTCCGAGACTCATCGAGTCGAAAACCAGATGACGAAGTTGTGGTTCCACCCACGCAAAGATTGAATTCTGAGGTGTCTCGACGCGCTCCGTTTAGAGAGAGAGACTTCAGGCTTCATTTAAATCCACGGACTTTTTGGTTGTCTTGAGATTGGCAACAGCTAAGTCGCATAATACAGACACAATTTGAACATTTTCGTTAACACGAAACGTTTATCGAATTAATTTTTAAATTTATTATGTACTTGATTAATCAGCTTTAAGTCGTAGGGTAGTTAAATTTAAATTTAAAGGCTATTGAGAAATTAAATTTCAAAGTCGCGAACATTCTTTAATTAACTTTTAAAGAAACATTTTAACAAATTTCCAATACATATATATATTAAAAAATTTCCAATACATATATATATTAAAAAATTGATTATTTTATATATAATATTACAAATTAAGGTAATGGTCTTTACATAAGAGCAATTGACTTGTAATCGACACTTTCCTGATCGTCATGCCTGTGTCATGTGCACTAGTTTTATAAAAAATTGGATTGGGGAGTTAAAAATCATTTCATTTATTCATTTATTTAATAGTAAATATTAAAAATTAAAAATTTGATTACAAAATTATATATGTATATATCTCTCTTCAATATTTTATTAAATTTACAATTACTTAAGAGACGTCGTGTATAAAAATTACTAACTGTCGTGCATAATAAACATCTGATACAATGAATCTTTCCAAATATATAGATATAATATTCATCAATACTGTGATCTCTAATTGCGTGACAAAATAATAAAGTTAATAGATCAATGAAAATAAAAAATAAATAGCAAGTAATTTTATTATTTAACAAAAAGCATTGGCCGCAGCAGATCCATATTCCGTAATCACTTCCCTGATTTTCTCTCTTTCGCAAGAGAAAAAGAATTTCGAAGAAATTCCGAGTTCGCCGAGTCAAGCAGAATGTTCATTCAAAGCTTACCTTTGAACGAATTTCGGACGAGAGTCATGCTCATATTCACGGGAGCCGGTGCCTTGAGGGTTACGTCCGGCGGCTCCTCTTCCTCCTCTTCCTCCACCTCCTCCTCCTCCAGCTCCGGCTTCGGCTCCTCGACGTCGCGGCCAGGTTCCGTTCTCCGGCGGAGGGAGGCGTCAGCTCGATTTTCGCCTCACGACGACGAGTTCGTTGTCCATCGGCGTTCTAAGGCACAGCGGCGCATCAACATCGCTGCAATTTCTTCTTCTTCTTCTTCTTCTTCTTCTTCTTCTTCTTCTTCTTCTTCTTCTTCTTCTTCTTCTTCCTCTCTTCTCAAGTCGCCTCTCTCACGTACTTTCAACTCTCGCTGCCTTCGCGATACCTCGTTGCGGCGCGCGCATGCGGAGGTCCACCGTTATCACTCCCTTGTCACCCGATCATCTATCCTCTCTTCATCGCTATCACTACAATCATGTGCTCTATCGTGGTTCAAGACATAGACTGACGAGACGAATCGCTCGTTTCATCGTCGCGACACGGCTATGTGGACTTCGACGATGGCAATGACGTTGGACCGTCCAGAGGTCAGAGGAACGGCAACTTACCGCTCGATCAAGTGTCCACCGGCAACGGACATGGAAAACGCGCGTCACTGCTGGTTCATTGACGAGGAAGAGGCACGAAATGCTAAGGAAAATGTGGAGGCTGTGCGAGAGAAAATTGAACACGCTGCTCTTGACAGGACGGAGAATTCCAGTTGTCGAAATTGTGCTCCAATCAGGTTGCTCCAATCAGGTTTTCGGAGATCCTCTTTGGTGATGCGCGAAGAGGCAGGTAAATGACGGGCGGGACCGGCGGTCACCGGCGTATCACCAATACTTTATGTGAAATAAGTCTCCCGCGGGGATTCCAGGTGAGTTTGGTGCCAGAATTCGCACCACGAAATGCCATCCACGCCGAAACTTGGAAACGTCAGTCTCAGCCGCGCGTCATTCCCTCCGGCTTTTCTTCCTCGCGTCTTGCCGTCGCGACGCTCTCGTAATTTTGTGGTCGTTGTCGAGACGGTGGACGGTTGAAACGCGCGCGACGACGGTGGCCACGACTACGCTTTGTAAATAATCATTTCACTCGCGCGCGCGTATATCGCGGGATCGCGCGGAAACGCCGAAATGAGAGGGATAGAGAAAGAGAGAGAGAAGGAGAGAGAGATAGGGAGAGAGAGAAAGGGAGACAAACGAAAGATAGAAAATGAGAGGGAAAGAGGGAGAGAAAAAGAGAGAAAAGGGAGAGGCTACTCCGTGCTCCGGGTATATTCGCGGGAATATCGCGCACAAGAATGTTGCACGCTCCTTTTTTCTTACTCTTCTTGTAGTATCGCTTCTTCTTTCTTCTCCTCCATCTCCTCCTCTTTTACCTTCTCCTCCCCTCCCTACTCCATCACTTCCTCCTCCACTTTCAACACCTTCTCGTTTGAGACGTCCGTCTTCGCACCACGCACCACCGACGTACCAGGAGAGAAAGAAAAAAAATAAAGGGAAGCACTCCCGATAACGAGAAGATCAGAGAAGATGGACAATAACGGTGGGTGACTACACGCGCGGAACAGGGGAGGACCGAGAGGACGGTGAGAAAAGGGTGCAGGGAAGGGGACGCGAGACGGATGCGAGACGGTCAAGAGAGTGTGTGAGGAAGAAACACGAGACGGGAATTGGGAAAAGCGAAAGAGAAGTGAGAGAGGATGGCTGTGTGTGCGGATGGTGTGTCAAGACATAGCAGAGAGACGGAGCGGGCAACAAGGCAGAAACGGTTCGGTGCGTTACTAGCAGCCTCGCGCCGAGTAGAGAAGCCAGAAGCACCGGGTAAAACACGATTCCCTAACTAACACACACGGAGACGGATCGGGGACTGCTTTGGAGCAGTTTACTATAGGATGGGACACGGATGGTGATGGCGGCCGTGTAGCCGTAGCAGCCACCGCCCCCATACTCCTTCTCTCTCTATCTACTTCTATCTCCGTCCCGTTCACGCTCACCGTCCACCCTCTCCCTCTCCAACGCGAACCAAATCTCCCCTCTCCTACATCGAGAGATCGGCTCTCTCCCTCTCTATCTCTCTTTCTCTTTCTCTTTCTCTCTCTCTCTCTCTCTCTCTCTCTCTCGCCCCTCCGACGATATAAACGACGATGGACACGCTGGAATATCCCTCCACTCTTCGCTTTCCTACACGTTCCCTCGTGGGCTACCGGCCGATGAGATCTCTCCCCCTGCATCCTCCGCCTCCGCCTACGGTGTGCCGCCGCTGTCCCACGTCCGACGTCTCACCCCTCGGCTTCCCTCTCTCGCCCGCCATCACCCTCCACCAACGCAATGGGCAGCCCCCTCCTGCTCTGCCGCCCGCCGTTCCTGGGACAGCGAGATGTTATCCTCGAGCGATTCGTGCGTGTGCTATATATCCGTTTGTCCGCCGTGCCGTGCCGTCGCCACATCCCCTACCTGCGTCGCGTTCCCCTACGTCAACGTCGGCGTGTGCGTCGGCCGCAATCAAGACTAGGACCGTATCCACCACCAGCACATGCCCTGCTCCACATTGGTCAAGCGGCACGAGCGAAAGGTCGTAAAAAAAATTATGGCGTATATACTTCATGTGTTGTTTCAGCGCTTAAAACATTTTTGGTCATTCTAAAAATATCTTACTTACACGTAACATTAAGAATATTTGTCCTATATTTAATCGAATGTGAGATTCGTTCATTTTAGCTAAGCTAACTTTATTATGCATATTCGTACATTTTACTGTACTGTAGATATAAACTTGAGAGATTTTTATTAGACTGTAAGGATCTAGCCAGACAAACTCGTATAGAGTCTCATAAATGTATGCATAAAGAAAATTATTCAATCGCATTTTACGTACGCGGTTTTTGTAAGAAACAGAAAGAGGTAGAAATGCGTTTAGATCATTTTCTTTATACGGATGTGTTGAAACGATCAATGTGTGCATAAAGAATTTATCTGGATATGTCCTTCTCTCAAGCTCTATGAAGAATATACTAACAATGACAATTAATCATAAGAAGAATATATTAACAATGAATCATAAGAATCAAATTACAAATGAAGTATTTAAAAATATTTCTTGCAAACGGAAATCGTGATATTATAATAGTACGTGTCGATGAGAGAGAATTTTCATAAATAATAAATCTACATGGGATTACTTCAAAGTCTGTAGAAGAAGTTATCTTCATTTTGCAAAATATTTTACTGTTAATATTACAATTGAGGATTTTGTAATAAAATAACTTTTGAAAGTAAAATTATACTGATTTTCTAATATAGTCAAAAATACAAATTTAATATATTGATTTTTCGTTGTTATTGCGACATTGATTTATCATTGTTTTATACCTGCTAAAATTAATATAGTAAAGTAATGAAATATTGAGCTACCGTAATGATTGTAAATTGATTAATCATCGGAGGGAAGTCGAAATCAAAAAATTTTTATGGTTTATTCTCATATCGACAAAAAGTTGTTATCGCGCTCATTAACCGGAAACCATAGTATCTTCGGCTTTAGCTGATACGCAGACGTTGTTGCTTCATTCTTTATCTGGCAAATGAAAGGATGCGTACACGTTATATGGAGATGCGTGTGCGGTATGGCTATTTCCTTCGAAGCACGTTGGTTCTCTCTTTCTCTTTTGAAGATTGAACTCCGCAGAGAGAAAATGGTGCGCCCAGCGTGCATCTTGGAAGGAAAAGAATTATACTACGGTTTGACCTGCAAGCTATCATAAATGCATGGACGAACAGAAGTTGCTTTCTTTACTCTTTTGACACAAAAATTTCGACAGAGTTATTCGGTATTTAACATGTATTTATTTCACGACATTGATGTTGTTGCTATTTAAAAAAAATATTAGTTGATTTAAATGCAATTTTTGTATACTGTATATTTTAAAAAATTGATGTAAGTACACTATATCTTTTTATAAGCTAAAGTTGATAAGAGCACACTTCTCTATTGTACATATAATCAGTAAAGAATTAAATAGTTATAAAAATGTTGAATAAATATTGTTGTTATAATGGAAAAAAGATGAAGAATATTTCTATATAAGAATAATTTCTATATAAGTTATTTGATGAAATATATTTCTTTTGGTATTTAATAAATATATTGGAGGGTTTTCTATAAATTAAATAAAAAGAAATATTAAGAAATGAATAAAATTTTTAAAAGCAAAAAAAGTTTCGAATTTTGTTTAATTCAAATTTAAATCTGGAGGTTTTAAGAGATTTAATTTTTGATTGAAATGTATAAGTAGGTATAAATAAATAACGAAATTTTAAGAAAGAGATCAATAAAAATAAATCAGAATATTTTGATTATCTTAGTGATTAAAAATTAATTAAATCTAATTAATTTAAATCTTGCAACAAATATCTATCATATTATATAATATCATAATATAGTATAAAGCGCAGAATTGATTTTTCTAAAATATGTGTAATTGCACAACGAAGTTAAACGCTGAACGTTAATTATGCGGTGAGAACGGAGAAGTAGCAGAAATAGCGCGCGATAAGGTTCAGTTATCTGCGTTTAATTCCCTTGACTTTTCACCGCTGTAAGGCAAATGATACGTCCGCAAAATGTGCACGGGAATTGTTTATTCTAACTAAGCGCATAATGCGTAGGAGGATGTGTCTATAACATTTCAAACATATCCTTTTTGATGAATAATTGTTAAAAATTAGACGTTAATGATATATTTTTTTCATTACAGACAGCGGTCATGTATATAAATATAAACAAATGAATTAGGACTTTTATTCGGAGTCTCTCAGTTATAAAAATGTATTTACTTTTATTGTTATTCCTACTTCAAGTCCAAATTTTCTTATTTTATATTATTTTATATTTAATATATTTAAAGAGAAAACAAAATAAATTCTTTCTAGTTTTTTTTTTTATTTAAATTCTTAACTTACATAGGAGTTTTTTGAAAATGGATATATATATATATATATATATATATAGGTAATTGTTTTTATTTCATATTTTATTATAAGGTTGTAGAAATCTAGATTCGAATGATATTTGTAATTATTTTCACGGATTATAATGTATTACATACAACTGATATAATTTTCAGTAATTTTAGACTCAAAATATTATTTTGAAATTAAGATTAATATCTACTGAGATTTTAATGCATTCTTGAAATAAGTTTATACATTACATTTCCTTGAATTATTGATTTTCTAAGAAAGGAGAGCAGATATATCTTGTATTACAAGAAATCATTGATGAAACAGGACGTAAATAAGATAGCAATGTGAAATGTATTATCATATCTATCAAGAGATGAGAACGTTATGCTGAAGTCTTATCTACTATATGTTATCATGTTGCTATGTTAACTGTACATGATTAATAACTTTTCCGATAAATAATGCTTTAATCATGTTCTTCTAAACATCTCATTGCTATCACGCGATGCTGGGAAAGATTTCCAAAATGTGAAAAAGAAGATTAATAAGAAGTTTTAATCAGGAAATGGAAAGTTACTTTTTAAAAGTAACCAAGTAGAAAAAGTAACAAGTTACTGCTATCGATTTTTAAAAGTAACTCGTTACAGTTACTGTTATTTGAGAAAGTAACTTTTCGTTTCCATTACTTTTTTAAAATCGATGACCACTAATCATAACGAATAATTGTAAAACTTGTTACCAAAAAAATGTAACTACCATTACAATTACTAAAAAGAAAGTAACGCAGTTATCAGTAAAGTTATCAAAAAATAACTTGTAATTGTAATTTCGTTACAAGTAACGAGTTATTTCCTGATTTTAATATTACCCTTTTACAAATACAAGTACTAAGATATCATCTAAAAAGTTCTAAAATACCGTCGTGTCTATTTTTGAAGATAACATTGGTTTACTGCCGGATATTATATCATTACAATCTCTATACGATAAAATATTCACAGGATACATATCGCTAGTTCTGCTTTCATCTCGCGACCGAATTGTGTTAATCAATCGCTTAGCAGACCGAGTCACGAGTTCTTAGTCATGGGTTCTTCCAAATTCAGCAGTCAGAATCAATGTGGCGATTCCGTCCCTCCCTTGACTCCTCCACTCTTCTCCCCGCTAACACGGTGTCCTCCCACTGTCTTCCTCTACTCTCTCATCTTCTCGAGCACGTCCGCTCGTTCCTCGCCGTTACGTCGAAGGCAGTGAGAACGCGGCGACGTGGTAGCGGCACTGTTCGCTACTATTATTAGTGTGCAGCTGCCTACGAATTACTGAATGAAAACGAAGGACCGTCGCGGAACAATGTCCGAGAGAAAGAGAGAAAGAAAGAGAAGTGGGCACCCCGCGCGCGCGAAATCCAGTGGCATCGTTAAACAACAGGCGTCGTCGGGCAATGATCGTAATCGGAGCCAAATCGTCGTCTCGCGAGCGGTAGACATGCTACAAATTAATTCTCGTTGCATATCTTCTTGATTGTTTACCGATATCTCTTTCCGATATATCGAACCTGATTTTCGAATATTAAAACTTTTCGTACGATTCTGATCTTAAGACACTTTGGATACATTTGACATACTTATTCCAATTCTTGTAAAATTGATTTTACAATTTAACGCCATTGGTTTCTGGAAAATAATTGATTGAAGAAGAAAATTTGGCTCTTCATTAAGTCTCCTGGGATCATTCTAATTTTAAAAAGTATTAAG
This sequence comes from Atta colombica, assembly GCF_001594045.1. Taxonomy (NCBI): domain Eukaryota; kingdom Metazoa; phylum Arthropoda; class Insecta; order Hymenoptera; family Formicidae; genus Atta; species Atta colombica. The sequence goes on along the minus strand of NW_017259183.1, from coordinate 4,937,925 downwards.
ATCTTAATTTTTAAAGGCACGCAGCATAATTATATACGCTCAGTATGAGACGCTATTTGAATTATTATTAAGCTATTATCGAATATTATTGAATACATTTTTACAACAGAAGAATAGAATCATACGTTGTACAACTAAAATTGAAAAGTCATTTATTTTATATTTTATATTTTTTCTCATTTTTTTTTTATTTAGCTGTATATCGATTATTTAAAAAATAATAATAATACCATATATACACACACACACACACACACAAAAATGAATAAATTTTTTAATTTCTAAATAATTGTCATAAAAATTTCGGACATTAAGAGAACCATTGGAACTTAATGTGCTTCGATAGAAATTACGATTACGAGACGGAACAATGTAATAAATGAATTGTTAATTTTCTATTGAAACAATCGCTCAAATTTTCGTTATTAATAATTTTTTATAATTTGTTTCTTAATAATATACCTCCGAGCATTTAAACTGCACTTTTCTGATATCTATACTTCAATGTACGTTCAATTGGTTTACATTTTATTATATCCTTTTAGCCATTTCGTAGTCTCTCCTTTTAACATTAGATTACATTGGCGTGCAATTACGCTCGTTTTCTGCGTGTATATGTCAATCTACAGTTGCGGAGCTATTACTTTGGAGTAAGATGACCTGTAGAAGATCAATGAGACGCATTCGCTGCGCCGACAAGCGCAGACGGCTCAGGCAATGGCCGAACGAAAATGTATGACACTTCCTCTTGCCTACATTTTTTTGTGTCGGTATATTAAACGAGAGGCGTCGAGCAAAGCAGCGATTGCACGATAGAGTGGCAGTCAAGATGAGCGAAGAGAGAGCAAATCGTCTTCTATATAGCCAGTACTGACAATTAGAGCCAATAGCGTCTCCTCCTCCCTCTCTCCTTTCCTATATACTCTTCTCCTCCACTTTTTCCTCCTCCTCCTCTTTGACTCGTCTCGTCTTTAATCACACTGCTCTCGAGGTGTTGAATTTCTTGGTATGATGTTAATCTTCCCCTTTCTGTTAACGACGCCCGTCATCGTCGAGGGCATCTTGATGAATAACACCGACGGTCGGTTGGTTGGATGCGCGATTTAAACGCGATGCGATCGATAACGCACCGCACATGGCAAGAAGCAATCATACAAATTCCCTTGCGCGATATATCGTGGCATTAAAAGGCAAAGAAAAAGAGAAAGAGAAAATAACGGTAATATAGAAACTATTTCCGAAGCTAATGCGACTAAATAATTTGGCTTCAATATCAGTTTGAAGGCAATTTAAAAGATACATTGTGCAATTTTTAATATCTTTGGCATGTCAGAGTGATTTTCTTACCTGTACTATCTTTCGGTTTCTATTCAGAAAAATTAAGTTTATCGATTGATACAATCATAGATAGGTATTTTAGAACTTTTTAGATGATATCTTAATACTTGTAAAAGGGTAATATTAAAACCAGGAAATGGAAATAACTCGTTACTTGTAACGAAATTATAATTACAAATTATTTTTTGGTGATAACTTTACTGATAGCTGCGTTACTTTCTTTTTAAGTAATTGTAATGGTAGTTACATTTTTTTTGGTAACAAGTTTTACAATTATTCGTTATGATTAGTAGTCGTCGATTTTAAAAAAGTAATGGAAACGAAAAGTTACTTTCTCAAATAACAATAACTGTAACGAGTTACTTTTAAAAATCGATAGCAGTAACTTGTTACTTTTTCTACTTGGTTATTTTTAAGTAGTAATTTTCCATTTCCTGATTAAAACTTCTTATTAATCTTCTTTTTCTGATTGTAAGATCGTACAAAGGAAAAGAAGAAGTTAGTCTGTTTTTCTCAAGTGATTTTATAAGTGTTTACAATACAATTTCAGATTTCATTTCAGATTTTAATGTTTCTAAAATTTTTTTACACTGTTAGTCTACACAACAGATTATTATATTATTATATAATAATAGGTACATAGTATTCAATTTATTAAAATTTAGAGTTACATATATTATTAATTTAATTGAATTGATTTCTAACTGACAGATCCATTAAAGTTCTTTTCGTATACCAAAAATTAAATTAATATTAATATTAATTGATGTTAAATAAAATTAACCCAAATGAATGAAGAGTTATCCGATAAGGTGGATTTTAATGTCTAAATATTTTGTGTGAATTTTTATAATTTCTCAGTTCAAGTACATTGTGCGATTTTATGTATGTAGACTAAAGCTGAAATTTGTAATTTAATATTTCTGCACGGAAAAAAATGATTGAGAAATTTTTACTTTACAAGACTAGTAAAATATTCTAGCTATTTTTGCGAAAAATATCACCTCAATCAGGATTCAAACTTATGACACTTTACTTATTTGAAAGTACAAATGCTAAAAATATAAGGTAAAAAATACATTATAATTATAATAAATCCATTCAAATAATTATTTACAGTAAAGTAAATTTTCTTTTCAAGATTGATAAGCACGATTAACTCTTAAGACTTTATATATTTGTATTTTTCATCGCGTAATAAAGTAAATTTTCAGTGCTAAGGCAAAAAATACTCGCCGATAAAGTATTCTATTATGATAATTTATAGATTTAGTTTATGAAATAAAATATAAAGTAAAAAAATATCTTATGATATAGCTATACGACGATCGCTCATTTCATCAAAAAAATAAACTTTAGGTACATAAATGGATGCTTACTCCTATATGGAGCTATCCGATTCCATAAAATTTATTTATTAGAATTTTAGCGCACATTACATTTTTCTCCGTGTGATCTTAATGAATATCTTTAAATATATGTACAGAAGTTATTGCGAAAAATATCACCTCAATCAGGATTCAAACTTAAACTTCTCTCATTCCATACAGGATACAGATATCTTACTAGACTAAGTCTGGATTTAATAGTAGTAGATATTTAAGCTTTAAGCTATAAGAAATATACGAATCACAATCGATTATTCTTTTTGCATTCGACTTTTTGCATTAGTCAATTTCTTATAGCTTAAAGCTTAAACACCTATTATAGATCCAAATAAAGCATGTTCTATAATGTAGAGTTTCAAGCCATATAAGTCATAATCAATTATAGTTATATTTTTATATTCAACTGTGATTGGTCAATTTCTTATGGTTTATGATTTGCGATCCTATTGTAGATTAGGCATAAGACTGCCTTCGGAAACGTTATCCGAGTGCCTCTGTCATCTTATCTTTATTTGAGTGAGTAATAAAAATAAATGAAGACATTCGGGACGTTTCTGAACGCAGACTAATTTGATCACCGAGGTATGTGATATATTAATTGCAATAATCAGTAGGAAGAACGTTTTTTTTAAGTGAAAGTAAAAATGGAATCAAGAAAAGTTCAACACAAATGTTCTAAAGTTAGGGTCATATTTGTCAAGGTCTTATTACTTACAATAATTTTATATATTTTACAAGTTCCAGTTCAAGTAAATTGCGCGTCGATTATTTATCACACAAAAATATGATTAGGCACCAAACCCGCCTTGCTCGAATATAATGGTCCTCTTTATTCATTTGTGTTAAATATTTCTCGGTCTGTTTTCACTTAATATTAAATAATATTATTATAGCAAAATTAGTCAGTGAAATCTGAATTTAGTATTACGAGTATTAATAATATCTGGTATTAATAATAATAATAATAATACCCGGTTACTAATATTCCTACTGACTTATAGTTATTATTTATAGTTATTACTATAGTAACATTTAATATATTAATATACGTACAGAATAGTTAGTTGCGGTCGTTACTAGATTAATTGATATCAGCATATCATCGGTATCAGCAATAATACGATATATCGGTACCAATTAACGGAGCATCATACCAGTGCAGTAGTGATACGTTCGTCGGGGCGCCCACGAATGTTACAGCACTGTTCTGATCTCCGGCACGTCGTGGTCCAGTCCAGACGCGATGCGGAGATCACCGAATGCGCTCGAAGCGCACCGAGCTGTTTTGGTAGGAGAAGTGGTAGGTGCGGCACGAGGTGGGGTGGCATCTCTCCCTCTCGATGTTACGGGTAGAGGGGAATTCTCCTTCTCCCTCTTTCCCTCGCCACTGTGGCCACTCTATGTCCCTTTTTGTTGCCGCCCATTAGGCGCCACCGCAGCGTGATTCGCAACTGTGTTTCTTTATCTTCGCCGTATCCTATACGGACCTACGTACGATCGTACGCGTTCCTGCGTATTTCTTTTTCTTCCTCTCCGTCCCGTTCTCCCTCAATCTTTTCGTCGTTCCTCCGCTCCGTCTACCACCATCATTGTCCGGCTATTTCCTTTCCGTTTCTCTCTGATTCCGAGGTTCTGTGTCTCCTCTCTTGTTTTTTTTCTTTTTTCGTTTTCTTTCCTTGCGAGACGGGATAATAATCGTGTGAATCAGCGATAGATGTAACAACCTTCCCATGTCTTCGTGGGAAGTTGAATCTGCGGTACGGTTTAAAGTTCTTTAATTAAAATGCACGCAGTTTAAAGTCCTTTTAAGCTCTAAATACACTGCGCATTGTATTTTGTGCATACATACGCAAGGTATTGCACTGTTATCTCTGATAAGACATTATGACTTTGTATTAATGACCATACGATTTTTTTCTTTCCACTCCGTTTTTAAATTTTTTCCTTTCTTCATCTTGACTGAAACTTCATGATATGTGTTATGCACATCCGTTGACAACAATGACAAAGAATGAATAATGATTCATAGGACTAAAGATTTGTTATTCATTCCCATTCTAGATTTATTTAAAAGTGAATAAAAATTATTTTTGAAACTCGGCCCAAATTCATTATATTCATATTATGTTAAATTAGGTGTGGGAAAAAGTTCGTAGCGTTTTTTTAATGCCATCTAATGGGAAAAACGCCACGAACTTTTTCCCATACCTAATATTTATCATTATATTTTTAGGAATGCAGAATAGGTAGTTTCAAGTTTGGTACAGCTCGTATTTCTCTTATAGACGAAACAACATGTTCATAAGACATGTGTAATTATCTATGTATTTATTCACATTGTATATCCAAATACAAACTGACGTAAATTGATGTCAAAATGACAAATGAATAAATATCAACTTGCCGTCTGAATAGTAAATAGATTGAATTATCGACTTTAAATTTGTTTTATTAAAATTTTATTAAAATGTTTTTTTCTGATTATAAAAGATATAATACATTTATTAATATTGTATACAAACACACATTCAAGATTATCATATTTTCTTTAAGAGAAATTATTTTTACATTATCAATTATTATTCTTCTCTCTCTCTCTCTCTCTCTCTATCTATCTGTTTGGTCATTAACAATTTGTCAGTTAATTGCATTTACAAGTAATCTTCAAATTATCTGCTAAAATAAGAAGCAGCATTTGAAATTGAAGAAAATTTTAATTCTTATTTTTATTATTCGTTTATAATTAAAAACTTAACGTAATGTGAGATAATTCATAATTGACTCTTGATTTAATTCCGACATTTCACATGTGTATGTAATTTTGCATACAAGTGAGGATATAAGAGATTAATTGGAGAGCTCTGTATGTGTGAGTGAAAGTTGAAGTAAAAGAGCAGGAAATGTAATTGTTCTAAAAACATACATTTCATATTTTATATTCTTATATTCCTTAATTTAAAAATTTACTCTTTCGACGTTTTGTTAAGAAAAATTTTATTCTCTAAATTTTTTTTTCATTGCGAATAAAATGCTGACAATATTGAAAATCTATAACTTTGTATAACATGAGCTATAGACTTTTTTCAATACATTGATACTTGTTGAAATGTACTTTTTATTACTCAAAGAATTTATAGATGAGAAATAATGATTC
>NW_017259183.1:4926644-4931945 GCF_001594045.1 Atta colombica | reverse complement strand
AATTCTTCTTTAATCTTATTTATTTTTATATATAAATTTTCTTATTCTTTTCTTAATATATATCTATAATTCTTAATTATATTTATTTTTATTCCTCATTCTCTCATTTTTATTTAATCTTAAGTCTGAAACACATACACACACACACACACACACACACACACACACAATTATAAAAACACAAGCAATAGGGACAGAAAACAATAAATCTATCAAAAACTGTATATCTTGAACTTAGCGGTGGGACACTATTGTGTCTCCAGATATACGATTTCTGATTTTCAAAATCTATTATTCCCTGTTTTTATTGCATGTGCTTTTCAATTACATCTCAGACTTTATTCTATTTTCTTAAACTTATCTTATTTAACTTCATTACTCTTTCGATTTAATTCAGTGTTTATTTTTTTTTAATTCTAAGAATTGACGAGATTAATGTCAGTTTTATATTGATGAAAACTTAGCTTAATTCTTTCAGTGCTATAAGCTGAAAAATTAAATAAAAACATATAAGATAAATATATCCATAAATTTGCATACTGTGGATATTACGGACAAAGTTACGCATCCGCTCAATCAAGTATTGCTGCAAACATTATAAGCATATTTATACGTTCGATCTTAATAGTAAACAAAAGTATTAAAAACAAATATTGAAATGTCAGCATACTCTATAAGCGCAAAATATTCCTAGAATGTATGGTTATTATTAAAAAATTAAAATAAGTTATTATAACATTTCGAAAATACCATATAATATTTTTTAATTATATGGGAGTATTCTATAGAAGTTATATGTCCATTTATATAATATCCTAGGTATTATATCTTAATATCCCTGAAATATTATTAAAATATTTATAAATATTAATTATTCTTAATTTAATGCAATTTGAATTCACAATCCAATAACGAAAAGTTCTTACCAATTTATATTGTTTGTGTTAAAAAAATGTTTTCGCGTGATTTTAAATACATATCCAGTTCTACAATTACGTACCAAAATTATTTTCAGTCTTTAAACGTATTTATACTAAACGATTGTAACAGTTTTATAAATTAAAGTAAATTTTATTATAATATTTTTTAATGTAACATTTAATACACTTTTATACAATATAATATCACAGTACCATTAAATAATGTTACTTTTAATAATAATGCCATATTATCAGGACATATAACTTCTATGATATTAATATTTCGAAAATATTATTTAATATTATATAATTTTAGTATAATATTTTTAAAAGATTACATTTAATATTTTAAGAATATGTCTAAAATATTATTTAATATCAAACAATATTATGCGCTAGAGTAGTACTTCATATATTTTCGCACATATGATTCATTCAAAATTAATCAGCATTGAAAGGGTTAAAACAAAAATTAAAATTATCTACGTAAAAAAATTGCTTTCTACTTACAGAATAATTATCTTATTGACATTGTTAGTCAGATTTATGACAAAGAAAAAATTTGTATTATCACAGAACTTCAGTTAGTATTGTTTTTATTGTTACTATATTTCATATTTTTTTCCTTCTGCATCCATTGCTAAGAAAATTCACTCGTCTTCCTTTGGTCGATGATTACGATACCTCGAGACTTTTATCGCTCCCCCGCATTTTCTCTAGAGAGCAGCTCAAGTTTCACCGTATCTTTCGACCTTTAGCCTCGCTCGGTTCCGGTCACCTATATACAGTGGACTTAAAGTTCGACGTTCGATAATTTGTTCGAGGCAAATAGGCAGTGTAAGAGCTAGTGATGCAAAGTGGAATGCACGGGGAACTATCATATAGAAAACGACTGAACTCGATACTAAAGCCTCGAGAGTAACGAAACCGAACAAAAACCTGATCTCTTGAGCAACTGCACGCCATGTGGGCGCCACTTGCGTTTTCAATTCTCGTTCTCTTCTACCTCCTGTATCATTATTATGATGTCCCTTCTGTTCCATGTCTGTTTCTGTTTCTTTCCCATCATTTTTGAAACTTTTTTTTTTCTCACAAACAGAATCACAGGTAAAATACGATGTATTTTGCACATCTTAGCAATCTCTCTTAACAATCTCGTGTTTATTTATTTATAAGAGAGATACATACAACAATAAAATTTCTCCACACATAATTTCTTTATATTTTTTTCAGTTTTTTGCTGAAATTATAATAATGTTATACTTTATTATACAGCTTGCTAAAATATTATTTAAAAAATTAAAAATTAAAATTACAGGTAAAAATTATCGTTGAAATTAACATTATTGATTTTTCAAATTTATAATGAAGTTGGTTACGAAATTAAAAATTTTTAAATGAGTCAGTAGATTTTCTTTTTACTCCAAAATTAATCTTTTGTATTTTAAGTGCCCATCTATCAATTTAAAAAATTTTAGTGTTCCAGATAGTAAGTGATGTCGTCATAAATGTTATTTTTAGAAAATTAAAATTTTTTAAGTCGACCAGGTTGATATTTAAAATATAACAAGAATGATTGATTTTGATTGGTAAAATCTACTAACTTATCTGAATTTTTAATTTTGTAATCAATTTTATTATAAATTAGAAAATAGAAAATATTGTATATTAACAGTCACAGCAACAATAAAATTATGCTAAATTTAAATAAAATTATAAATTATAAATATGCATAAACATACTTACTGTTGTCGATAAAGTTTATTGTGTTACGTTTTTTTAAATATATTTATTATAAATATAAAATGCATTATGAACCTGCACGCTAATCAATATTTTAAAATGCGTAGAATAAATTGTTAATATTGTGTAAAAAACTGTCAAGAGAATAAGTTTAGTTGAAGATATTAAATCCTAATTTTTACATGTTTCTATTTGAAAAGGATGCTCGGTAAACTATATAAAGCTTTGTAAATGCATTTCAAAAAATAAAATATTGAAAGAAAAGTTTTTACTTCTTTTTTTATAAATAATATTCCATTAAAGTAGTAAACGGTAAATAATTAAACTTAAATTCTAATAGAATCAATCTTCATCTCAATTATATAATAGAATATATAATAGATCTTAAGTGCTTTATTCTGTGTGAATTTATATCCTACGTATGTCCTTTAAACTGCGCTAAAATTGTACGGTCGAATTAGATTTAATATTTAATATCTATTGTTTAAATTTTAATGATCGACACTTGAAATCATTATTATTCATACTGTTATAATTTTATGATGTGAGTAACCATGCGACCAAAGAATACGTGGATCAGTCACGCAGATTTCCTGCATTCTCTTATCTACTTGAAGGTTTAGATTATATGCTATACTACATTACTCATTACGGCGAAGCGTGTGGCTATAAAAATAAGCACGGTAGTCCAAAGCCAATATCTTACATTATACGAGAACACTCAAAGATAAATAGAAATTCAAACGTTACACGCGCGCATTCTCAATTGTAACAAATATTTGCCTCCTGACCCCGAGATAAAGAGGAAGAAGGGATGAGAAATGCATTATATCTAATGCTTAATACTCTTCGGTCGTGTGTGGACATAACCAGCTAGACTTATCTGGCAAATAAATGAGAAATATCCAAAGTACTATTAACAAATTACCTTTATATATTACATATATACATATATATAATATCTTATATATATTTATTATGTATTATATATGTAGAAAGGTATTATATGTTGTATTATATATATTATATATAAGAATCACTTAATTGGACATTTTAAGGCCTTATAGAAATCATGTTAAAAACTTTTTTTATTTAATTTATGCGCATTTTAAGTAATTCATACTAAATAATTAATTTTCTTCAAAATTTTAACTATTTTTTTCAATACACACACACACACACACACACACACACACACACACACATACATATGTATGTATATAAAATACATTGTTATGTACATTAGAAACATTATTACAACTACGCAGCTAAGAACTGAAGGAGATAAAAATATTTTTTATGACATTTATTCTTTCAAATAAATATTTGACTCATATTATATGATTTATTATATGATTCTATGCCTCTTTGTGTTGTATTAGGTGTAGTAAAAAGAAATCCATTATTTTTCCATTCAATTTCATGCAAAAATAATGGATTTCGTTTTACTGCACCTAATATTTGTGTTTACAATAAAAGATGTCTCGTTTCTTTCTCTGCTGTGATATTGCAATGATTTTTATGTATAATACATATCGCTTTACAATAAAAAAATTTATTTATTTAATTAAAATTCATACTAAACAATGAAATCACAATAAAAACGTATTTTAACAGAAATTTAATTCGTAATGTAAAAAAAATGTTACAAAATATATTATAGTGCTTCGGTTTTCCGTCATCAACAGAAATAGCGGCAAGTCATCCTGTCTACAGATTTTTGTCACGCGATGGGAACAATTTTAACTTTAACTGGAACTATAGTGGTTTCGTGTGTATATGGGTTCCTGGCGTTCTCGTTTTCGCTGTCTCTTTTTTTCCTTTTGCCGTCCTTTCGCGCAATGACGTCTCCTTCGAAAGAAAGAGATAAACTCGACAGTGCGAGATATCACATAGTTGTGTGACTTTTTACTGTCAAAGGTAATGTATAATATTTTGAAAATTATTTCTGTGCTTGTTTTATATTTGAAAATTGGTATGTTGTTTATTTAGAAATGTTGAATAAAATTACAAAATGTATATTATAACAAATGTAGGTTAAGATTAAAAAAAGTTAATTTATTAATTTAAAAAAAGTTTATTTTGAATTAAATAAGCAGGAATTACACAGGACTACAAAAAATTTTTTGCAGAGAAATTCAAACGGGAGTATGTATTTCTTATAAATTTTGAATCCGTTGAATCCGAATTCGTAAGCTCCATCACGTTTTTTAAAAATAATTAAGGAAAATAATAGAAAATCTGTGAAAATTGAAATATTTGAGGAAAAAATAAAAGTAAATATGATTTTAAAATGCGATTGTAAAATTTAAATATATTTTGATAAATTAAATAAAGTGCAAGAAATGAAAAAAATTTGCTGTGTTATACGTGTAATTGTACTTTATTTAATTCACCAAAATATATTTAAATCTGTTTTGCAATCGCATAATATAATATTTATTTACTTTTGTTCTTTCCTCAAAGATTTCAATTTTCACAAATTTTCTATCATTTCTTTCTTGATTATCTAAAAACCTGATATGGAGCAAAACAACACGGACCCAAAATCTATAAAAAATACCTATCTTAATTTGAATTCCTCTTCCATAATCATTTTTTATAGTTTTATTTATAGTATTATTTATATAATATTATT
>NW_017259183.1:4922138-4926303 GCF_001594045.1 Atta colombica | reverse complement strand
TTATTTTTATATAATTTTATAATATGTTATTTGTAATATAAAATTTATATTAATATTATTTATAATATTGCTGCAAGATATACGATAGAATGTACAATATTTTCTTTTTTCTATTTCCAAATAAAAAAATCTTGATTGTTGTGCATTATTATTTTATGTCTTTTTTGATAATTGATTCATTGAATAATTTAAATCCTCGATTTAATATTTTAACTTGATTATTAATTTAAAAGTTGTGTTAAATTAATGTAGTATTAACGCGAGTGTAATTTTGAAGGCAAAAAGGTTCAATTTTATTTAACACTTTTCCGCTATATATATATAAATATGGAAAAAAATATGGAAAAGAAATAATCTGCCGACTACCTGTACAGCACAGAAAATTGAAGCAATATTGCTACAATGTTACAATATTATAGATTGCAATGTAACATTGAGGTATTACAGAGGTATTACAGAAATGTAAATTAACAATATGCCTGCAAAATGTCAGTAATATTCCACAAACATTGGAAAACTGTAATTCTTTAATTGTTGCAATAATAATATTATAAAAATATAAGTTTTTACAATATTTATGTTGTCACACTCTTTTAATTTAACAGCCGTTTTTATGATGTAATAATTAATATAATTCATTTTACATTTCAATAAAAAAATTATTGATCTATTTGACGGCCATTTAACTAAATTTTATATTTATTTTAAATATCAAATCAAAAGATTATATAATATCGAGTTTGGATACAATCAATGTATTATCGGATAAGATGATAAGCAATTAAACTGCTGAAAACGATTTATTAATCGAAATATTAATTATATGATCGATGATGTATTTATGCCTGATGTGAACGCGAGAATAAACCAGCCCCTGAACTTTATTGATAAATTTCATATCATTTTTTAATCGATTTCAATTGACTCGGAGTGGTTTCGAATAAAAAGAATCACTGCGATTAACTTAATCCATGATTAACTTACCAAGCGACTGTATTATTATATTAATATGGATAATATTTGTAGTTTGTTTCGAGCCACACACATACGTGATTTATCCTTACGAATAAATTTATCCTTCAGAATTAATACTATATTGAAATATTTTATGGTTTTATCATAAAAAATGGCTTCTGGAAAGCACATATCACTAGAAATGCGATTTATACAAAAATTAAAATTAATGAGATATATGTATAGAAATAGTTTTCATTTTAGAGTTTTAGTAAAAAGTTTATCCAAATACATTACATTGCAGTATTGCTGGACATTTTATTGTAATGTAACAAAAAACGGACATTGTTGAAACTTTGTAACAATGATTCAGCAACGTTTCGCAATCACCATGCAATATTGCAATGTTTCAGTGAAATCATTCTATAATGTTTCTGCAATCTTTCTGTGTTGTATGGATATGTATATACAATAGAATTATTTTTTCATTGCCATTTAGCATGGTTTATTTCTTTTATCATATGAAATTTAGTAAAGATGTAATAGGACAGGTTCGTCGCAGTGCCTGAAAGGTAGACAGATTGTACATATATAGCCGAATCTACAAGAGATTGGAGTAGTTTACCCCTGGGTAACTGACGCAACGCCATATGGATAATAGCCTGAGGGCTCACCTCCAATTTCTATGTACCATGGTACTAGTGTACGAGCCGTATTCAAGGTATCGACAAGGTACGCATGAATACGCCACGCCACGCACCCATAGCTTCCCAACTACACTCCCTTTGCCCCCTTAGCAAAACGATTCTGCAAAAACGATTCTGGCTGGAGATCGCGCACGTGAGTCATCGACATATTCGCCGCTGAACACTCTGTGATCGTCGTTCCCACGACGTATATACTCTGTTGGAAAAAATAGTATCCTTTCCCGTGTACGCAAGGATCGACCTCACCAACGAAAAGATTTTTACATCCATTGATGGTATATTGGACATCTTGTACAAGCAGTCAATAGAATAAATATTTTTGAAAACATAATTATTAATGCGACGTTATTAGAATATCTATTTTATTCTTTTGATAGAAGAAATTAAGAGGATAATGTGAGGATGATGTAAGGAAGGGGCTGAAGGCGATTGGGATCTTGTTTTGCGGAATTGAAGGATTGACGTGCCATTATGGAATTATGCAATGTCAGTATGGGAGATCAAATGCAGTTTGAACTAATTGAAAAGTACCGCACGTGTACGGGCCGTTAGCCATAAATCTGTCGCGAGACGCGCACGAATTGTGGACGTAGGGCGTGTTTTATCGCGAGCGACAGGCATCGCTGGATAGGTCTTTCGTTAATACGTGACGAATCGCGGGTACGCGTACCGCGATAAATTTCGATTTCGCCGACACGCGACGACTGCTGCACTGGTGCTTTGTTCGAGGAACGCGACGAATTTGTCATAGCAAGTATTGTAAACAGAATTCGCACGATTAGATTTTCTGCTTGGTAGATTGTCATGAAATTGCGTCAATCATCTTATTATATCAAGAAATATTTCCTTTTTAATATTTTGTATAATTTAACTTCAAAATAATAAATCTATAATTTCTAATTTTATTTTATAAATTCTGTTTTTATTTATATGTATCTAGAAATATATAAAAAATACGATTCTATAAAAATCTAATATTCAATTTGAATACGATAATTTTGATGTGCATGTCCCAGACAAAGTTGTATCCAAATTGACATAAAAATATGTTTTTAATTTAATACAAATATAAAAACGGATTAAACGAAATTCGCTCAATACATTTATTATATTAGAAATTTAAAATACCTATTACAGTTGAAGTTGGATCTTCATTAATAATTTTTAAATAATTCAATCTTGAATTACTAATACATACTACATACGTACTTGTGAGGTCTGATAAAAAAATAAGCAAACTTTTTGAATTACTCGGCAACGGCGTCCTAGCGACGTGCGATTTGCAGCTCTACAATCGTTATAATCTTCTGAATAACTGGCTTTTTAAAAATTGTTTATATCTCGTTTAGTTTCAGAGTTATCGCTATTTGAGTGCAACGTCTTTTTAGTGTTCATGGCGATTTTCGCTTTGAAATGAATTTTTGCAATTTTTGATTCAAGGTCAAACAATCAACTGTACTATGACAAAACTACTCTAATAATCGCGAATTAAATTGACAAGCAATTTTAATAATTTGATGCTACAATCAAGCATCATATTATAAAGATGTTATTATGTTAACTGTTAATAAAAACTGTTAATAAAAATTTATTGTAAAAAATATCATCTCGAAAGTCTACAATATGATATATATGCAAGTATATATATATATAATATATATTAGTAATTCAAGATAGGCATTTTAAATTTCTAGTATTGATTGTGTTCTTACATATGCGGTCTAAAATAAAGATTCTTAACATTTTACTGTGTTGATAAATAAATAAAATCTATATTTTAATTTGAAATATTTACATTCTGCTTTTACAGATTAAATCACTGTACAATGATTTTAATATGCACTAATGCATCCAATCGAATTCGCTATAATTAATTTTAAAATATGCTGTGAATCGGTGTGGATTAATTTCAATCACTTTCATAGTAAGTACCGCTAAATCGATTAATATACCGTTTTAATTGACTTCATTATGATGCTAGATCAACATTAGAATTATACGATGCTGCTGGATTTTCGTTTGACGTATTAATGAGATCGACGTAATTGCACCGAGTCGATTTTAACGAAGCCTCTTTGAGTCAGCGTGCGCACCGCAATTTCTGCGATGTGCGTCAGCATCCTTTCTTCTGCTTCCAATCAACGTTTTATCGTACCATGAGAGTACCTCTCGGTGCGATTCGCCTGACATATTCTACAGATAACGAGACGCGTACATTATGCACGTATGTTATTGCGTCAAGTTAACAAGAGTGAATATAAAGTCCATAATTTTTTACTTTTACATTAAATATAAACACACACACACACACATACACACATGCTATCTGAATTTTTTTAAAAACATTTAATTATATTTACATGTAATTATATTTTATTATTAGAAATATAAAATTATTACAAAATATATATTTTTTTATATTCCTATTTTTTAATAAAGGTGATTTAATAATTTTTAAAATATGTTTAGAATATATTTTTAGAATATGATATTATTTTTAGCTA
>NW_017259183.1:4914142-4922038 GCF_001594045.1 Atta colombica | reverse complement strand
GAGGGGGGGGGGGGGAAGAGTAACGAACGACCAAAATTAATCTCAAATTAATCCCAAAACACCCACATAGACAGGTATTCCCGCGGTATAAGAAATAAAGTTTAAAGGGATTCGGCGGTTATGCATTTTGGAAAGGTGTGCACTGCGAAATGCAGCCGCGGTGGATATTGGATGTGGATGATGGGGTAGCCGCGCCGTTCCGTGCACGGGAAAAGAGGCAGCTATGGGGTAGCAAAGCTAAGCCAGTAATGCAATAACTTGAATAGAGGGGCACGCAGGCGGAAAGAACATAACCTACCCCTCCGAACGTCCCTTTTCCTATCTCTTCTCTCTCTCTCTCTCTCTCTCTCTCTCTCTCTCTCTCTCTCCATCCTTCTTTTAGAGCACATGGGTACATACGAATCTGCGCACGTATAACTACTCGCACGGTGCACGGAACGTGGTTCGAGGGTGGTTGCAGGGTTCTTCATCCCCTGACTGGGAAGGTAGCCCACGTACAGTCGGTCACGTTAAAAGGCTTTTAGTACTCACTCGTTCGCCGTTATTGAATCTCGAGCTGCTCACACAAGGACTGAGTAATAACTGGAGGAATCGTATTCGTATGTTCGCCAGGTGCATCTTTAAGTTATCTTAGCTCGTGAAGAAGTCGATATCAGATCTTTTTTTATAAAAGATTTCAATCTCTCGTGAAAAGATTGAAAATCAGTTATTATATCGATAAGTTCAATTTTAGAAATGTCATATAATATATCTGTAAAAAAATATATCAATCGTGATACATCTTCAATGTTGCAAATAAACATAAAGTATTATTTTCAGGAGCAAAAACATCAAAATGAATTATTTGTATCCAATCCTTGTTTTAATGAAATTCATGAAATATTTTACATATGCAGATTTACATTATAAAACACACAAATTAATTCTTTTTGTCATTTCATTATTAACATTAAATACTTATCTTCTTAATAATTCTTAATAAATAATTCTTAAAATTTTGTTAACATAAAATCTATCGATACTTATTTAAAAATTAAAGGGTTACTGTTTAAAAAATTAGTTTATTTATCTTTGTTTTAATTTGATTTGATGTAGTTAAAATCGGTTATAATTATAATTTAAAGTAAATGTCCTAGTAACCGAACATATTCCTGTCTACTTATATAAAATTTGTTGTTATTAATTTCAAATATTTTCTTCATTACAATATTATAATTATGCATTTAAAAGTTCTAATTAAATTATAATATTATATTTAAAAAAGCAACTTAAAAAACTGTTGAAAATGCTTTTAAAAAAAGCATTTAAGATTGATAATAATAGATACAAATAAAGTTTTGTGTAAATTTCCGGATCACAGGTACATGTCCGGAAATAGGACATTTACATTATCATACAAATCTGCAAATTATAACAAAATTAATCTTTCAAAAGTGATAAATGTTAGAGATAAAAATTGTTATTAAGTTGCAGTTTTAGGAAACTTTATTACTCGCAGTTGTCACATGTTATATAAGTTATATTACGGTATTACAAAGACTCCCTAATGAAACTTAGAATTGGTGACACGATTGACTGTACCTGTACCGCAGGAGGGTGATCCCGAGAGTTAAACTCGCGATTCGAGAATGACGGAGGTGGGAGGTGAGACGGGGGTGGTCGATGCTTTCCCGGTCAAATACAGGGGAAAAAGACAGGGCGAGCGAGTGAATGAATGGCTTCCAATCTGTTCCATCCCTTTGTTGGAGCGGCTCGTGCCGCGTGTGCAAATCTACCCCTGTTTTGCCCCTCGGTCCATTTTCCCCTGAGCTCCTGATTACCCCTACAGATCCTACTATCGTGCACACGCCTCACACCTGAGCACAATGGACCGTCGATTTCATTCTCCCCTGGTCTTACTTTCTTGTGTTTAAATACTGACATACCGAATCTGTACGTATTTTGCCTTCACGATTTTCCTTCTATTTTCTTGTCCGCGAGAACGTTACGTTCTCATGGATCTCGTTGGATAATGGGATACTAAAGTCGTCAAGTGTATACCGAGAGTGAATTCCACGGAAATATATGAGTACTGTGCTGAAAATTATTAAGAGTTAGTTTGATTAACGCTGTCGTAATTTTATCTTAGGTTTTAATGATTCTTAGTCCTTTTGTGTATGATTGAACAATATGCAGTTTTCAAAAATAAAGTAATCAAAATTTGTAATTTAATATCGTTTAAATATTAGCATGTCCATTAAGCAGAAATAAAAAGTATTGGTTGGAATAAAAGTTCATAGCGAAATAAATTTCAAAATTCAAGCAGCTGTAATTTTATTAAAAATAAACGAAATTTTAATTAAAGAAAAAGGATTTTAAAACATAAAATCTCTATTTTCAAAAGGTCTCTATACCTTTTGAATTTCTGTGAGTTCGATAATTTTAGCATATAAAAAAATAAGTTAAACAAAATGAAAAATTTTCTTTTCACTTTGTGAACATTTCATGCGCTAAAAAAAAATTTGTGATAATTTTCGACTTTCTAACGTGAAAGCTTAAAATTTTCCCTACAAACTATCGGTTTTTTTAATGTTTAAGATTTTTCAAGATTTTTTATTACCGATTTGAGTCGATTTAGTTAAATACATAAAAGGAGCATTTTTACTTTAAATTGCTCATGATTCCGTAAGAATCATCGTTAAGAATCATCTTATCGTAATTCAAAAACAAATTTTCAAAGCTAAAACTTTACTTTATCGAAGAGTATTGTATAATTGCTAAAAAAAGCACATGATACAAATGAAATAGCGCTATGAATTTTGGTTCTAATTCAATATATGATGTATATTTAGAATCTATTAAATTGATCACAGGAATGTATTCTGTTTCAAAGTATTTCTATTTTTCGATTCTCTTTTCTTATTTTAAAAGTTTATATGAGGCAAAAAGAATATACTTTTATAAAAATAATTTTTTCAAATCATTAAGTCATACATACATTTGTTATACTTTTTTCATAAAAATTCAAATAAATATTAAATTTTGTTATACAAAGTTATTTCTATGGATTTATGGGAAAATGTTACAATTTCTTTTATATGAATAATAATGATATAATTACGCTGTCGGCGTTACAATAAAGGAAATCGAGTATAGGAGAGCCGACAGAGAGGATGTTGCGGCCAACAAGGAAAATAAAGCAGAGCGACTTATCGCTATCAACGTGTGCAGAAGTGAGCAAAGGTGAGGGCGCTCACGTAAGCCGTAAATAAAGATTATATTGCGCATATTCATACGCATATTGAATTTCTCTACAGTATTGATTTCTTCTTCTATGAAAAATTTCTTCTCTATCTACAATTCTACGAATTATTTGATAACAATATGGATTGAACAATGGATGGTTGGAAAAAATAGTAGTAGAAAATCAATTAGAATAAAATTAAATAAAAATAAAATTCGATATTATATAACTTGGTTTATATAAGATTCCAAGCGTGATTAAAGATTTCTCTGTGCATAACATAAGATTTAAGCCACTTTTCTAGAATTCAAAATAATAGATCTTTAACCTTCTTACACACACACATACTTCTAAAGATATCTATTAATTAATTCTCTCAAATTTTCGAAAGTAGGTTAAATTATAAATTATTGTTGTATTAAACTATCCTAACTGTTCTTCATCGAAAAGAATTATTGTATTCTTTAGGTATATCATAATACTTTATTATGTTTTATATATTTCTGTACCATATAGCTTTTTAAAGTTATTATATTTTTATGATTTATTTTACATTTTTACTATAAAAAATTAATAAAATTAAATGTATTTTTTAATTATGTATATTAATGATTTTATTTCTTCTTTTTCTTTCTGCTCCTTAAAATAAGGAAAATTTATACCAATTTTTCCCTTAATAATATAGTATCTTCGCTTAGGATTTTATTTCGCAGGGTCGATTATTTCCGTGTGAATTATCACCATAGTGGCTTTGCACCCGTACAATCATCTACTATAATCGTAGACTTATCGTCAATCTCAATTTCAGCCATCTCATGATTCATAAATTTCGATACATGTGGGTCCACGTGTACCTGATCAAAGGCTATTTAGCTCGGTGTCTGTGTATACCTTAACAGCAGTAGGTGCGCACGAATGATGATCGTTAACGAACATGCGGGCACCGCGGTGGGAATTCCACTCAATTTAAGTATAATTGTTTAATTGAGGATCTTCGCCGAGGCGCTCGTCACATGAATTGGTCGTTTACGGTTCTGTTCTCTCATCGCATATTTTCATCACGCAGCACAAAAACTTTGATTAAAATTTTATTTTGTACTATACGTCATTTTCCTCTTATCTTTTTATTTTTTTATTATAATTAGCAAATTAAAGCAAAGTATATTTAATAATAACTAATTGTTTCTCTGACATTTATCAAGTATGTATATATAAATAGGCTATTTTTATTGAAATACTAAAAATTAAGTAATAAAAGAAAGTTTGTTGAGAACAAATTCTATAAAGTCTGTTATAAATTTTCGTCGATAGAAAGATTAGAATTAAGACATTATTAATTTGACATATTCAATTTGTAGAATGCTAATAAAGTAATTTGTAGAAGTTTGTAGAAAAGTTTGCAGTAAAAGTCTCTATAAAATGTGGGACAAACTTTGACGTAAATTGATGGCAAAAATAAAGCTGAACCTGTATTCAACAAATTCTACTTGGTTTCTGCTGCCAATTTGCTAACAATTTTAAATTAAATTTACTGCCAACCTACTAGCATACTGCGAAAGATTTATTTATTGCGATAGTAAAAAATAAATACAGATAAAAGCAATATCGACATTCAAATAATTTCATTTTAATTATTATTAAACGTAAAAGGTTACTTCTATAAATATATTTTAATGTCTGTCAGATGTTTATGTTTCTATACATGCATAGTACTGTATCAAGAAACTGTATTAATGTTCATTTCTACAAACATAGAAACTTAACTTTAATTTAAATTTAATTTTTATCTTTTTTTAGTTCTATAATTAGAAAAAATGAAGACTTAATTAAACCAAGATTAAAGTTAATCTACATTGGATGGATAAACAGAAATGGAAATACACAAACAAAATACATTTTTATCATTTTATTAAAGATAAACTTATGCGCAATTTATAAATTCATAGGTATCAGTATTTTTGTGAAGTATAAAGTTACGATTAACGTACTCTCCGACATGCATCATTTAATATTACAACTGCAGGATATAAAATGGTTCACAGATATTTGTATCTGCGAATGTAAGAATCGCGAGAGAAGAGATACGGAAGAAATTGCGATAAGATGGAGATGACACAAGCGGTTGAATCCGCCCGCGATCGCGTGGAAACGATATAATATATATCTCACGACGAGACGAGAGATCGTTGTTACAATCGCTCCTGGAAGAATATAGCGACGGGGGTGAAAATCATGACACGTGGCCCGCGGGTACTCTAGGAAGAACAAGGGGAGAACTCGGACTAGTATTGCTGGCCCCAGCCATAGCGAACGTGAGTTACCTTTACTGCATTTGCTATTCTCCATTGTGCACGACTACGATACGGGACCGTGCAGGGGAAGCTGCGAGAGAGATCGCATGAGTCATACCGAGGCGAGTGAAGCTCTGCCAGCATTGGCGTAGAACATCTTTTCTAAGAGCGTCTTATCTTCCGAGGCATCATAATTTTTTGCTCATAACTCTTTTTCCTACCAAAGTTTGGTCGAAGTCTTTAATATTTCCTGAACAGAATAAAACCGTTGTTGCTATCTTATAACAACTGAAGCTACTTTGTTAGCTGTAATGACTAATCATATTTGATTGCTTAATTATAATTTCCATCTTTGCACTTCTGTCCCAGAGAAAAATATAACTTATCGATGTCGAATCGACATGCAATTGTCGATTATTTCTAAATGGGGTTGTTCCGCTTTTTACACGAGTTTATATAATATGTTTAGTATATAAAAATTAAAATTAGTCATGTTTATTTATAATATCGTTTTTTACAATAATATAGCTTAAAGATAGTTTAAATAAAGGATAAATTTTGCGTTTTTTATTGATAACAATAGCTGTTTAAGTGTCCAGTAATGCTGGAGGCAATTTTTAAAGGCAATTTTTACAATTTTTTATGAATTTTTTATGAATTCTAGTAGATAAATTTAAATTTTTTTATGAATTCTAGTATGAATTCTAGTAGATAAATTTAAATTTGTATAAAAAAATAAGCAAAATAACAATTCAATTTCTATGGTAATAAAAACTTGTTATTAAAATTTCTATAAGTATGTAAATTTTTTTTCAGATTTTTATACAATTTGGAGCTATAAAAATTTGCATTAAAGTTCGATTTAGATTAGGTTCCGAACAAAGAGTGAAAATTTTTCATTACTAACAGAGGGTTTTAAGAGCATAGAGGCTGATATATTTAAAAATTATATACGAAATTGTTTTTACTTCGGCATGATTAACACGCGTATCATATAAAAATTAATGTCTCATGCAGTAGCGTGTTTTCACAAAGATAACGTCGCTGACTGATCATCGCGACAAGAAAGGTACACTATTTGCTTTGGCTTACTAGATATGCGCAATTGATAAACGCAAGATACAATAAAAATTCGAGTGACAATGTATTAAATAGTAGGAAAAGAAAAATGAGAGAAATCGATTAAAAAATTTGATCTATTAAACAAAAAAATTTTCAAGTTTTCGTCAGACAACCTTACATTCTTAATGTATTTTCATTATGCTTTCGGTTTTTTACTAAAAAATCTCTTCTTTCTATAATATTTTCTATAATATTTCTCGATTATATAATGAAGTGAAATTTTTTTGCCAAAAGAGAATAGCAAAATGTCAAAATAAATTTGAACAAAATTATTCTGGCAAGAATATGAAAGTCATTAACTAGTGAATTTGAAAAAGTAGTTCAGGAGGTCAGCCCTAGATTAGTCTAAAATTGCAGAGAATTTTTTAAATTGGTGCCAAAGTTACAGTAACAGAAATCGTCGACACGAGCAATAGTGAAAAAGGAAAGAATTTGTCACGACGCGTGGGATACCTACGTCACTGCGCTCGGTCAATGCATCAATCCGGTCTGCATCTGTATGTATTTACGCTTGGCGGAGAGGAGGGAAGAAAGAAGGGGATGGACAAGGGGAAACCCCTATGTGACATCATCCCCCACGCGAGTGAGCGCCCGCTTCGTTTCGCTGGCTGACTTCTGTCGCCTAACTCCAAAACACCCCTGGACCCTGCCACCTCCCTTTACCTTTAATCTTTATCAATCCATCCAGCCGAGTTGCCGAATCGAACGCATGCACGAGATGGGACGCGAACGCCACCGCGCATTATTCACGGCCGATAGCGCCTTTACTCTCTCCTCCTCCCTCGCCCCACCCCTCTCTCCCCGGATCTACCTCTTTCACCGAGTTTCACCCTCTCCGTCTTCCATCCTGTTTCAACTCGTATGCTCTTCGTAGTCTCGTACCCTAGTAATTCATCTTTGACAAATAAAACCAAATCATTAATTGAAACACATGATCATGAGTCTTACTTTTGACATAAACATATTTTTCGATATGTAATTTTTATCTGTCTTTGAATATTAAGAATTAATATATCGATATTAGAAATTTCAATAACAATGGCCTTTACTTAAGTAAGCAATTTTTATTCGTCGTTTGTAATTTAATAGTATTTTAATTATATATGATATTATACACTATATATTATATTATAGTATAGTCATCATTTTTATGCATAAATAATCTAATATACATTTCTAATTAAAGATAAATTTATGAAGAAATTTATTGAGATTAAATTTGAAGCATTGCAAATAAAAAACATTTGGATACTTTTGTAT
>NW_017259183.1:4891233-4914042 GCF_001594045.1 Atta colombica | reverse complement strand
TTTCTTCTTCTTTCTACCGTTATTTTTTTTTTACTTGTTCTTTCTTGTAATATAAAATTATATATTTTTTAATTTTTATATTTTATTTTATTTTTCAATAAAAAATAAAAGAGATGTATATAATATTATTTACTCATATGGACATTAAGAGCAAGCGAAAGATAACAATTGTGAAATTATTTAGATATTCAAATTTTTTAAATTTATCCAAATATTTGATGTTTTTGTAACAGCACAACTTAATGAAAGTTTTAAATACAATTATAAAAAAATAATAATTTACGAGATATTCAATATTTCATGTCAATACCCATATAGTACACTTTATTCTGAGGATATTTCAAATTGTCCCATATTGATAAAGCGATCCCACGGATATCCAAAGAAAATATCGTAAAAAATCGTAGGATATTATGAGATATCCTATTAATATTTTAAGATATCCTATCATTCAAATTCTTCCAACATAGTTCTCCAAGAAGTTCTAAGGATGTCTAGAGTACAGCAAAGGTTTGCAATTGGAGAATATCAGAACTAAAAATAAAGAAGTAAATATCATAGTTACGTTGGGCAAATGATACGATGTACTGCGTACCAATTAAGACATATCTCATGAAGCATATAAAGATTTTTATTACATTAAATGTTATACTAAGGCTGTATTCGAGAACATTATCCGGGTGCCCCTATAGTCTTATTCTTGTTTAACATTGAGTGAACAACAAAGATACACAGAGATACACTGCGTGCAATTGCTCTGCTCCCACTAATCAGTTTTCTTTGCTGAAATCTGATTGTAGCCATTAATCTAATCCAGATTGATTCAAGCCCGCTATCCGATCGGAAACGCTATACAAAACAGTGCAAAAATTTTATATAAAATTTTTCGGATTTTAAGAATTTATTCAAGAGAAATTTATTTACGTATATGTATTTATGATATAATTAAATATTTAATTACAAATCAATAGTATGAACTTACAAGTTACAATCAGATACTAAGTTTTTGCATCATTTATATGTGAGTTTATTATTGAAAAATTTAAACGATTACATTATCTATCTTAAGTGTTTGTATTATTTGTGGATGAAGAATCAATCATTCGGTGAGCAAACTACATTCCGAAACCCATCGAAAAAAAAGTGTTGCAATCTTTCTGTGACCGACTGTATGCTTTGAATGAGATAGAATGATATAATGTAAGAAATAAATTAAAGATGCTACTATTATTAATTTTTTTATTTGAAATTTTTAATCTGTACTATCGATCGAAGTTAAGCAGTTACTGCAGCGTCTCCTTAATCAATGTGCTTGTCGGTCAGCATATAAAAAATTTTTGGTTCGTCAGGTCGGTCAGCATATAAAAAAATGGTTAGGTTCCTCATGGATTAAAATTTCCGAAATTGTGAAAAATCAGAAAATTTATTTAAAATATTTTATGAAAAAGATAATTATTATATAGTACAAGAATTCGCAAAAAAATAAAATTTCGATATATTCTTTATTATAAAACAGAAGAGAATGAAAAAATATTTTAAATTAAAAAACAGTTTGAGATTAGAATAACAATCCGTTTTTCGAAAAAGTTGTTCCATGGGGAACTCAGCCACAAAAATTTTTTATATGCTGACCGACAAGCACACAATTTTATTCCCAATGATATAAATGGTTATATTTATATGCTGGAAAAATACTTATATATTAATGAATATTCATGGAACAATTATTTATTAATAATGAATTTTTTTTCATACATATTCAATTTCGATAATCTTGTATTTAACGTATATAGACGTACAAACGAACAATAATGCATCCCAATAATTCTGATTGTTTGATCTCTACTCTATTACTTTTCTGAGATTTCGACTGTCATGGAGCAGCACTCTTGCACCAACGTTATTTTGATTTTAAGCGAAACTTAAAACTCTCTCTATCTCGTTTTAAAACTAAAAAGACAGGGACAAAAAGAATCTTAAATCTCGCTTAAAATTAGAATAACGTTGGTGCAACCGGGCCTTATAATCCAAATTTGATTATCAACAGAGTTGATAATTGTAGAAAAAAAATTATAATTTAGTACCAATATATAATATTACAACATTACAAGTATGCATTTTATTTATGAAGCATTTATATGATAATATGAAAATAAAAAATTATAAATTTAATATATTTAATATATTAATATATTTAATATATATTTAATATATTAGCCAAATATTTATGTTAATAATCGTAAATTTATATCAATTGTGTAAATTTATATCAATAATGGTTCTTCAATTACGTCCGAATCCTCGAGGCTTTTTTATGAGGACGAAAATTTGCCCAGAGTTCAATACTATTTCGTCAATTCTTGTACACTGTTACAATTGCCCACTGCCAATCACAGCGACTTCTGCATAGAGAATTTGTTTTTTATTTTTTTCTAACGCTGTGATTGGCTTGTGCGTAATAATTGTATATCCATTGATATATATCCATATTTTTCTAAATAAGCTTAAATTACAATTCAAGGTAACAAATTATTGTCGTTATTTTAACGTTGATAGTTAGTCATTTTAAATTATTGACATCATGTGATCTGTTTAAGATTTAATAATGACGTCATCTTTTTGATCAATTAATGACGTCATTTATTTATGACGTCTTTACAATGTCATATTTAATAACATCGAATAAATGGCCAATTGTTGACGTACTAGTAACATTATTAATGATTAATTAATAATGTCATACATTTATTCCGTTTATAACACAAAAATGATGTGTCAGTTTGCGACATTGTATGAGTGACAAGAAATATAAGAATTCACGTTATTTTTACGACGTTTAGACATTAAGGAGCATATTATAGTTCTTAAAATGAAGTGGAAATTACAAAAGTATTTTTGAATTTACTTGAATATTTATAACTTCAACTTTGATCATTTTTGTAATTTTCACTTCTCAGGAACCGTATAGATTCGTCATAAGAATAACTAATTAATGATGTCATAAGAATAACTAATTAATGACGAAATGAATGATACCTTGCTATTGTCAATAACACGAAAAAAATAACGTATTTTTGACGTCGACTTATGACGTTATATACCTTTGACAAATTCACGTTATTTTTACGATGTTTGGATGTCATTTTAAACGTCACAAGAATGATTAATTAATGACGTTAATTAGACGACACCTTGCTACCTGAATCATATTTTAATCAGTCTTTTAATTAACTTTAATAATAATAAAGATTTATCACAGATTTTTATTATTATATTAAATTGCTAATTCCCCACATTTTCTTATGTTAATTGAAGTGTCACCTGCGCGCAGTGGATATATAGAATAAGACGATTATATATATACAGAAAAAAGATGCCAACAGATCGGATGAGTTTTTTGCGATTGGTTTAAAAGTACATAGAAAGCATGCGCAGTATGCAAATATATTTATTTTACGCATATAGTACATACGTTTTAGCAACAGTTAAAGAAACAAGTTAGCGGTTTAGTGTTATAATAGAAGTTTATGAGATTTATTGACAAAAACTGTAAGGAAAAGTCATCAAAAAGATTGCAAGGTTACAAACATATAAACTAAATAATATATCCACTTAAAAAAAAAGCACTTGTCCACGGAGCGCATCCTTCTAATGTAAAATAGCACTAAGAATGGAGGTTGTTTGTGTTATGTGAGAAATATTTACACAATGGGATACTTCGTATATTTAAAGATTAACATCTCTTAAACATTTGTATGCTTTTGGATTGTAATCGCAAAAAGATAACAGATATATAATATCCTTGGACAATCATTTTACACGATTTTTTTTCCGGGACATTAATGATATAATTTGCTTTGGAATAAATATTTTACGCATTGAGGGCTAATTCTTTCTGTTTCCATTTTTATAATTTTTGCTTGCAACTGTGTTATTTGCTTATTTAATTATCAATTTTCTTCTTTAAGATTTCTTTTTCTTCTAATAAAAGTTGATTTGTTATACAGCATTTTGGTCGCGTTTCACATATGTTGATATTCCATCATTTATCCTGTAATCAGAAAAAAAATTAATTAATATATTTATTTTTATTGTACATTATTAATATTACAACATTATTTTAGTTATTCAATCTTTAAAATCTTTTTTTTAGGGATATACATGTCTTCCTTTGTACTATTAGGTGTACAACTTTGCTTCCGCCGTTTTCCTATAGATGGCTTTAACGGTAAGTGATGGTCGAAATAAATAGATCATAGACGTCATACAATAAACTTGGGCATCTGTCAACATAATCCCATAGAAACATTAGTCGATTTGTGTCTGTCATAAAGTTATTCTCGATTGAAAATGTCAGTTTACGAGTCAAATTCTCATCATTTGCGGGAGGTTTTAATTTTTTGCTTCAATATGAAGAAATCTGCGGCTGAGGCTCATCGAATGCTCTCAAATACTTATGGTGAGGCCGCTATTAGTGAAAGAACGTGTCGTGAGTGGTTTCAACGCTTCAAGAACGGTGATTTTGACGTCCAAGATCATGCTTTGTATTTGGTGGGACCAGCTCGGCGTAGTGTATTATGAACTGTTAAAACCGACTGAAACAATCACAGGCGATCGATATCGAACGCAATTGATACGTTTGAGCCGAGCATTGAAAGACAAACGGCATTACAACGAAAGACACGATAAAGTGATTTTGCAGCATGACAATGCTCGACCCATGTTGCGAAAGTGGTCAAGATATACTTGGAAACGTTGAAATGGGAAGTTCTACCCCACCCGCCGTATTCTCCAGACGTTGTTCCCTCTGACTATCACTTGTTTCGATTAATGGCACACGGTCTGGCTGACCAGCACTTCCGGTCTTATGAAGAAGTAAAAAATTGGATCGATTCGTGGATAGCCTCAAAAGATGACCAGTTTTTTCGACGCGGGATTCGTACGCTACCCGAAAGATAGGAGAAAGTAGTGGCCAGCGATGGACAATACTTTGAATCATAAATGTATAACCAGTTTTTTACAATAAAGCCTCGAATTTCGGAAAAAAACGGCGGAAGCAAAGTTGTACACCTAATATAATTTTACTCTTCTTTAATTTCTATAATATTTTCTTCTTTCAAAACATATTGCCTTCGTGCATAATCTACAAGTTCAGTATACATAGGTATCCCGGTCCTTATTCTAAAAGAATATAAAAAAATATCTATTTACTTATTCAATAGCTTTTATTCTAATAATAATACTATACTGAGATTGCTAATGTACATATGCACACTAATTACATTTGATTCTCAGTTGCCCTAATGTTCTATTATTTTATACAAGATGTTCCAGATCTACCGTACCATCTGCTAATGACAGAATCCTGAAGTAATTTTAAGATGAAAATTCTAATACTAAATTGTAGAAGCTACAATCCTGCAAAAACCACAAGTGTAGTAAGACTTCAGTTTTAAAAAATTGATCACAGTCAAATGAAAGTGAAAAGAATAATCGACTATGTTTGGTTAATTTTTTAAGACTTAAGATTTACTACTCTCTCCTATTGTGTGTGTGAAGTAATAGTTTTTTAATTATTAGCGTTTAAAGTTATCAAATCATATCGCTTAAAGTTCGCGCGTTTAGGTATGGTTGGCATTTTGTGTTTTATTGTGTTATTGTGAAACAAAATGCCAATCACACTTAAACGCGCGAACTTTTATAGGCAATATGATTCATTAACTTTTAAAATTTTAAAAATTCATTAACTTTTATAATTTAAAAAATTATAATTAAAATTATTATAGCCTCGATATTTTAATATTAAAATTTTATGTTAAAATGACTTTAAGAATCTAAAATAGATTGTGCAGTACACATATCCTGTACACACATACAGGGTGTTTATATTAAAGTCTATTACAATACCTATATTTAAAAAATCTAAAATTATGAAAAACTGCGAAATACGTGTTCGCTCATTTAAAGGAACTATTTCTTCAAAGAGATTGGGGAGATTGTCCCGCAAAGGAATGCCCTAACTCAATAATTTCAAATGGAACTCCTCATGGAAATGGAAATTATAGCATGTCATTTGAAAGAGTATGAAAAGAGAGTTTTTTGTTCATTGCAGAAATAGATATGTTGGAAATTATTCAGTGTCAAAATTTGAAAAATTCTATTTGTTTTTACTTTCAATATGTGTTAGATTTATTGCAGCAATTGTTCAAAATGGGCACTGTTCACTTCCTGGTATTAAAATGATTGATTATGAAATTTCTATTTTATGTTCTGTTTTCTTCAATTGCCCATGTCACTAATTGTTTAATTTAAAATAATGTAATCTCATTAATATAATCTGAAGAAGCAATGAAAAATTACTAGAAATAGGTCGATGTGAGTGGTGTATGCAAATGAATTATATGCAGGTAAGCCACTCCTATTTTCTTAAATATATCTTTACAAGCTGCCACAATTCTTACCTTAAGAATCTTTCTATCTTTCTATCTTCAATACCATTAGGGACAGTTTTAAGTTTTCAACTGTTCGAATTGGCAATGCACAAAGCATTTTCGATCAATTTGTATTATGTATTGTTTTTTTGCTGTGTGTAAAGTATATTTGTGAAAATTCTATTGTATATAGTGTACATATTGTACATTCCACAGCATGCTTGATCGCGCTCCGAATCACAGCGAATTATAGCCTGTAAAAATATCTAAAAAAAATATTTTAGTAAGACAGAAATTTCATAATCAAATATATTTTATTGCAAAAATATAAACAATGCCCATTTCGAACAGTTACTGCAATAAATGTAACACGTATTAAAGAATAAGAACAAGTGGAATTTTTCAAATTTTGATACTGAATAAGTTTTGAACGAATCAACCTATCAATCTTCACATTAAATAAAAAAACTTTCTTTTTTATTCATGCTTTTTCATATTATATTCTACAATATAAAGTTATAATAATTATTCATTTAAAATTGTTGAACTGAAACCACCCTGGAACACCCCCTGGAAAAAACGGGATGCATTTGTATAGGGTCACTTTAACAAATTCAATCGGCCGATTAGTCCATTGAAATTGATCAATCGCATTTTTCGTTTGACAGCAGATTAGCCAATTGGCTAATTCCAATGGATTAATCGATCGACTAATATTCGTATTCATAGCCAGACCTTATATTTACACTAGTATTCATAGCCAAGCTTTCTTAAATTTATCTTTAGATACTCTACGAATTATTTCATTGGTTGCTGAGCATCTAAAGATAAATTTAAAGAAGCCTTAAGTACAAGATCTGACTATGAATATGAAAGGGGCACAAGGCCTTTTTCTATCAAGTAGATTAACTTTAAAATAATCGAACACATATTTTGCAGTTTTCATTTTGAATTGTTTCAAAAATATAGGAATAAATTATTTTATAGACACCCTGTATAAATATAAAAAATAACTTGCGGCATTTTAATTTTTTTATTATGTCTCATTTCTATAGAATTTTCAGACATTTATCTTTTTTTTTTCTTTATATAACATTTTTGTTAGAACAGCATCCTTTTTTAATCTCTGTATTTGTCTGGACAATATAGTTTTTAAACGTAGTTTTTTGTCCATTCCATTATAAAACATTTTCATCGAAATGAATACTGCATATTCTCGCTAAAATTATATCAGAATTAATGTACTTGTAAATATATTTCTATATGTTTCTGTTTGATGCTCTATTTGAATTATTAATGGCTCTTATTTTTATTCTCTTTTATTTTTAGATATCTAGGTAAACTATTGTGACAAAAATAATTATTTTTCATATTTTATTTAAATTATATACATCTATATAGGATGTATTCCAAACCGGATTAGCTTATTTTTTCCCTTAAATGTTGGCAGTTCCGTAACTAAACCGAGAAGTATTCCGCATCCATTGGCTGTCATAACTCATAACCAATAGAATCAAGTAGCTAAGTTTGATGGATTCGGAACACTTCTCGGTTTAGTTACGGAACTGCCAACATCTAAGAGAAAAAATAAGCTAAGCTAATCTGGTTCGGAATACACCTATATAACATTTTACCTATATCAATTTATTTTTTTCTTTAAGGTTCTGACATTAAAACAAAATATCAACTTCTTCTGATAATTGCTGATAACTAAAGTAAATATGAGAATCTTCCGACAAATGACAACATTAACAAACAAGTAATGATTCATTGCATTACACTATGTTATCTCAAGTCACACAGCAGCGCTTACAAAACGCTAAAAAAGCAATGTGTGTTTTTTTAGTGCTTTGTTAACACTTTGTAAACGCTGTGTGCTATGAGGCACTATAAACGTGAGTATTCGCATATCCGCCATTTTTACTCTTTTCCCCATTCCTTGCTCTGTTTCCACTCTGCCGCTGAGCTGAGAAGGTTATGGTCGTTATGATTGTTATAGCTTCTAAGCTATTGGAAATCTAGCTATTTATGTATTTCCGCACTTCGAAATTGTATCATAAGATTAAAAGACGAAAAGGATATAAAAAAACTGAAATATTATATATCAAGGTAAAAAAATTTATAAAATGCTTTGTTGCGGTAAATTGTATCAATAGATAAGAAAAAGGTATTCGATTATTTAAATTTCCTGCGAATAAAATTCGTCGACAACTTGCTGTATTGCTGTAAAATAAATACATGACTTGTGAATAAACATCATTACACTTCCTCGCAGATGAGAAATTTCCTTTTCTTCAAATTGACATGCATATTTGGCACCTTATCTAGAAATAGTCTGAATGCTAGACATTCTTCAGATCCTGTATTAATATTACGATAGATGTTTAACTGATTTTGAGAATAAAAATGGAAAGGAGCTACAAAATTTTAAGCAGCAAATACAAATCATAACCCGTAATGACCATAACCCTTCACGGCTCAGTGATGGAATGGAAACAGAGCAAGGAGTGGGAAAAAAATAAAAATGGACGTGAATACCTACGTTCCTAGTGCTCTAGTGCTACTTGGAAGTTCCCTATAATTTCATAATATTCTGAATAAACAATTCTTTCTTTTACAAATTTCATTAATAAGTACGATTAAATATAAGATAAATTCTCTCTAATAAATGTATAACATCCAATTAAGGTAAGTATATATGTAATAAAATAAGTATATATTATTGAAACAAAATGATAAACTTATAATAATCTTTCTTTTTTCAGATATCAATCAATAACTGTATTGTAATTATTCAAAGTGAGTTGTTGCTATATTTCATTTGAAACATTATCTTGTTATCTTCAAATTAATAATAATTACTCTTATTCCTTTTTTCAGGTCTAGATGTTATTAAAACCCAACTTAACACTGAGGAGACACTACTGTATCTCCAGATAAATATATTACTTGACTTAACCAATCCGATTCAACTTTTATATTTTTTTCTGTTTCCATAAGCATCCAATCATTGCTGACAAATATTAGGTGTGGGAAAAAGTTCGTGGCGTTTTTTCCCGTTAGATGGCATTAAAAAATTAATTTTCTTTGGAAAGCATAATATGTGATGCCTTTTGTGTTGGAAAACGAAATGTACGAGTACAGTTTGGAATATAACATGAAGGCACAGTTTCTATAAATCAAATAGAAGATGATAATTATTTTGAAAAGAAATTGATAAATTACAATAAAAGAAATGGATAATTATACAGTTTAGGGTCCCCTTAAAAATCAATAAAATTAGGTTTATTCGTTTTTGCATGAAATGAAAGAATTTGACAGAAAAAAGTGTCACTTTGCCCCGCGAACCGAGATATTAAGCGTTAAAATTGATTATTGAGGTTAGGTTAGGTTAAGAAATCTGTCACAGAGACAAAATGAGACAGAAGTCGTGCGCCCCTTTGCAGAGAGGAGAGGAGGAGGTCAAAGTCGGGGGTGAGAATCGCTTCGTGTGGAAAGTCGAAACTCATGTGGAACAGTACAATCATAATTATATAAGGAATTATATAAGGTGAACCATTGCGCATAATGGCGGAGTTTGATCAATCAAAATTGTACTAATTTGCAATGTACTTATTTGCAGAACGAATTACGTGAATTTCTGCAAATGAACTCAAAAATTGATTGGTTGACAGATCTCCCCATTATTTTCAATCCACTGCGCATCCGTGAGAATAGTTCACCTTATTACTACACCATAATGATAGACTTCGGCCCGTATTCAGAACGCGCTTACAGCTTAGCGCGCTAACATGCTATAATTTACGCATATTATAGAATTTCAGAGATAAAAGCGCGTTCTGAATACGAGCCTCCATTTTGTCTCTGGCCTAATTTCCATTGAAGGTTTAATCTGGATCAGAATGTAAGAACCAACCAACTACAGTCGAGCATTCTCCTGTCGTTTGACTATAATAGGGGAATATTCGATTGTAGTTGGTTTTTACATTCGGATTAAATCCTCAATGGAAACTAGATCCTGTGATAGATTTCCTAATCTTGATAATCGTCAACTTTAACGCTTAATATCTCGATTCGCAGAGTGACACTTTTTTTCTGCCAGATTCTTTTATATCACGCAAAAACGCGTCGAATGAGTCTAATTTTATTGATTTTTGAGATAGGGACCCTAAATAATTATACCGTTTTTGAATTAATAAGAAGCATAATTTTTTTTTAGACATAATTATACATATTCTAACTACTGTGGCTAGTTAAAAAAATCAAAAATCTTCGTTCATGTCCGTAATATCTGTATTTCTAGATCATTCAAAACATTCTTCTAACCTAAAAAAGAGACCTTTTTAGCTGAACTTTTTGCTGAAATTCTTACATGGTTCATTTTTTTCTCTTTTTCTCTTCAACGTGGAGAGAAAAGCAAGAAAGATGAACCGTAAGAACTTCAGCTAATAAGATACCTGGGACCTTATTCTTGAAAAGTATCGCATATGAAAAAATAGAGAAAATGTATGCTATGTAACGCATACCAGAGAGAAACCTGAGAAAGGATATAACGGCCCAACACGTAGCACGATTATAAGTGCATTCGGCAATGTAAATCTGCGAGCTTAATCACATGAACTTCGAGCTATTCGAAGAATTAACTCCGCCAAGAATTAATTCCGAACGTTATAGTTGTAAACTATCCTTTAAGATTAGATTATAAAATGAAAATATTTATTTTTATGAATAAATAAAAAATATCCTATTAATTGAAAATTTGTTTCGCTTTTTACTTTTAGAAACTGATAATCTTACATACTAAAAATATATTGTTACACATGAATGTAACAGATTCATATGCAAGATGTATTTTCTTAAAAGAAAATATTACGTTGCAAAATAAATTTCGGCAATTTATAAGTTATATCACTTGATTTATATTCGTTAGAATCTTTAATATATTAATATAGTTTTTATGTCATTCCATATATGCAACATAAGCTTTGATCTAAAAATTAACTAGCAAATTCTTTGTTTTCAAATATATAACTTAAAATTTATAAAGAGGAAAAGAATTAAAAACTTACTTTCCTCGTTAAATATTGTACATAATGTACTCCTTCAATTTCTATTTGATAGCATTTGTTGAATGTTTGTAGACTCAGACATTATAACAGTTCAAATACACTATTTGTAAAATAGAAGTATCAAAAGGGATGAATGTACGTTAACGAATGTATATTAACGAATCAGTTGAATACATTAGAGGCTCCGCACAATAAAAGAACAGGGAACAGAGAATAAGAATTTCAACCTATCAGAAACTATGTATTCCACAATATATGATTTCTGATAGGTTGAAATTCTTATTCTCTGTTCTCTATTTCTTTTATTATGCGGAGTCCTTTATCATAAATATACAGATTATGAATTTAATTGAGGCGCGAAAATCTGCATTAGTTCTGCGAGCTTGGTCCTTGAATCTGGAGTGGATCGAGCAGTTCGATTGGCTCTAGAAATGTTAATACCGAATGCAAATGAGATGACAATGTTGCAGAAAGATGCGAGTTGCCGAACAATTTTCGAGATAAAAGAGCAAACAGATGTCTCTGATTTGCAATGCCGACGCACCTTATATGAATCAAATATCGATTTATCATCTCCAGTCTTAAAAAGTGGACATTATGTAGTTTACATTTATTTTATCAGAGGGCAATAGTGTGTAGCAGCATTTTGCGATTAAGGTGCAGTCACAATAGAAGGAATAAGAAATTAGGAATAAAGATTTCAACCTATCAGAAATTACATCGGAATACACGGTTTCTGATAAATTGATATATTATATTATTCCTTATTCCTAATTTTTTATTCCTTCTATTGTGACTGCACCATTACAGGTTTTAGGCTGACATGTCCTCTCTCTGGTTTCTCTCTGGTAGGAACATATTAGAATATATTAGAGCATGCGACGCGAATAAATCTACTATTGTAATGAAATAATTTAAACTTTATGAAAATTAATAAAAATAAATTGTAAATATATTGAAAAATATATATAAAGAAGAAATATAGAAAGATATAGGAAAAATTAAATAAACTTAATAATGTATATTTATATGAAGAAATATTATGTAATTATGTATCTATGAAAATATTATGAGAGAAAGCCGATATAAAAAAAATGTATATACATATATGTCCAAAAAAATAAGTTTAAAATACAATAAATAAAAGAAATCTTTCTTGCTCGATTTTCTATATTTCTTTTGTTCTTTTTCGCTTTATCACTTTTTCACAAAAATTAAACCAATCTCTCGAGGTTTCTCACAACATTTCACCAAATAGACAATACACGTAATATTTCCCTCTAAATTTCTATTCTATGTATGCTTGAAAGACAAATGTTTAAGGGCCGATTCCATTTTTTAATAAATTTTATCTGTTGGGTAAGTAGCAAGATTACACTCAATCACACTCAACCACATGCGTGGATTGCCAGATTTACCTAACAGGTAAAATTTAGCAAAAAGGTGGAATAATTGGGCCTAAATGGAACATTGAAACACTCATTTAAATAAGAGAGAGAGAGAGAGAGAGAGAGAGAGAGAAATAAAAACAGGAGAAAATGAGATGAAACAACTTACTTATTTCACGCATGTGCACTCTATTTTGGCCAACATAAAATCAGGAGGTCGATATAGATTTTGAAAGGAGGTGAAAATTACAAAAGTGAGCAAAGGTTACTAGGTATTGGACCAATTAAATTATGAATACTCTAGTGAATTTACTCACTTTTGTAATTTTCATCTCATGTGAAGATATACAATCGATCCCCAGGAGAATTGAGCTACTGTATATATTGTGGTTACAGTCAATTACAGTAAAGGCTCCTTTAAGGATATGTTCAGATTCCTTACCGGGGTTATGTTCCAAAACTTCCTCTCCGAGGAAAATTTTATTCGAAATATATAGTACACGTAACATATATTATAGCTCATAGAGTAAAATCTTTCTCGGAGAGGAAATTTTGAAACGTAACCTGGGTGGGTGACTGAATGAACCTAGCGAAAAATACCGGAGTGGTTGGGGAATCTGAACGCACTTTAAGATAAGAGTGTCCTATATGCATCGGTTACAGCAAATAGTAACGTAAATATATCAGATTTAATATAAATTATACATATAATTAATATAATTATATATATCTCTATAAAATATATATATAAAATATATATAATAATGATAAAAGATATAAGATAAATATCTTACCAATATTTTAAGGTTTTCCCAACCTATAAAATTTAATAAATTAAATACTTGGCTTCCTTTGAGTTATGATTTATACTTTTTATAACAAACAAGCTTGAAATTTAAATTTTTGTATAAATGCACGTCAAACATACTGGGATAGCACAGAAAGTCTTTAATGCGCCACTACATTCATTCCACTCCTCAAGGAACCGGTGATTTTTCCATCCTCTGTGAATAGAATCTGAACGTTTCATATAAGCGTCCAGGAATTCTAAGCCGGTAATCATAGTCGTGTCTTATTTCAAGACTATCTTAAGTAATATTAATGTCTTAAGACGCTAATGCAGCCTTCTGATGGTTCGTGACTTCTTAAGATCGTATTTAAGATGTCTTGAATATAAGATCTGACTATAAATACCGGCCTAAAGAATCTGAACGCTTTCTGGTGTGGGGAATCTGAACGCAGCCTAAGAAAATCATTTCATGCTAAAGTATATGGCTTACTTAAGTATATGGCTATTGGTCGCGCTAGATCGCCGACTGATGGCGTTGATCGCGCTGTCGTAACCGTCCCTGAAATGGTATCCTTGCATTTCGGATATTGTGGGGCATTGTGGGGTGTTGCTTGCTTACATTGAAAGTTTTGTGGCGCCAATTGCGCTACTTTCGGATTTTATGCGTTTTATTTGATTATTTTCAAGGATGCCGGCGTTTTTGAAGCATATCGAAGTTGACAATTTCAAATCTTATAAAGGAAAGCTTATTATCGGCCCGCTAAAGTCATTTACGGCTGTAGTTGGCCCCAATGGATCCGGTAGGTTATCATTCTGTGTGTCAACAATGGTGCGTTCAGCGAATGCAATGCTTAAATGATAGTTTTTTTTATCAGGAATAGTTATACATTTCTAGATTTGTTGAGTCAGTTATATCTTGATTTTCTAAAAGTTACTCATTCAGTCATTAAGTTCACTGAATGCAGGTATGGCATTATATGTTGAAAGGTATAAGTAGATGTGACTATGATGTGTTATTATTAACATGTGTGCTACAGGAAAGTCTAATTTTATGGATGCCATCAGTTTCGTCATGGGTGAAAAGACTAGCAGTCTACGAGTCAAAAGATTTAGCGAGCTGATTCATGGTGCATCCATTGGTATGCCAGTAGCACGAAGGTAACTATATGTATACATGGTATTCATTTATGGAATTGTACATTATAATTTGTATGTTTCATATTGAATTACATAAAAACTGTAAATTATTCTTGATTTCAGTGCTTCAGTAACAGCTGTATTTGAGTTAGAAAATGGAACTGAAAAAAGCTTTATGCGTTCAGTACAAGGTTCTTCTTCTGAACACAGAATTAATAATAATGTAAGTTTTGTAGTTGAATTTTTATTTAGTTGCATCTAAGATCTTCAAAATATTTTTGTCATAGGTTGTTACCAGTCAAGTTTATCTTAATGAATTGGAGCACCTTGGTATTAATGTTAAAGCAAAGAATTTTTTAGTATTCCAAGGTGCTGTCGAATCTATAGCCATGAAAAATCCAAAAGAACGTACTGCTCTGTTTGAGGAGATTAGTAATTCTGGTTCATTAAAAACAGAATATGAAAGGTAAGTTTCAAATGTTGCTATATGTAATTGTACTTGAAACACTTACTATTTGTAAATGATAAAAATAACATTGTAGACTAAAAACAGAAATGCTAAAAGCTGAAGAAGAAACCCAATTTTCATATCAAAAAAAGAAAGGAATTGCTGCCGAAAGAAAAGAAGCAAAATTAGAAAAAGAAGAGGCTGAAAAATATCAACGTCTCAAAGAAGAATACGTGCGTATATGTTTTGATTTTGCTGTAATAGTTAAGGGAGCATAGAATTCTTTTGGCTTCATAAAATATTTTTCATGTTTCTTTTTTCTAGAAAAGATATGAACTACAAGGATCGAATTTTTTTTGTAAATGAAAGTACATATTTTTAACTACTAATCACAATTATTAATTTTTTATTTTATGTTTCACTGAGAAGATTCCCCTTAATTAATATCATATATGTTGAAAAAATTAAAATTATTATATTAAAATTAGAAAATTAACTAATCAAAATTTAAAAAATACCTCGAATACAAACAAAATACAGACAAAATTTTTCAAAATATTTTAAGCCTTTTCTAGATGTTGACTTGTGTTTATCTGGACATTGTCAAAACTTGAGCCAAAAATATTTCGATTTTGTGCTAAAGCTATTCCATTTTACAGTATATACAATGTGGTAATTGAGTTATCTAAAAGATTTTAAGATGTGATTCCTCACACAAATCAAGATAAATCTCCGTTACACTTAACTACAACGGCTTAGATTAAATAATAAACGATATTTAAGTTGAAAGAAAAATTTTATTTTTTTTTAAATTTCGAAAACTATTCTAGTTATTTTGATGAAATTTTTATATTACTTTTAAATATACACAAAATTTGGACAAAATAACTCAATGGTTTTCGAAATTTTTCCTTCAACTTTGACACCTTTGAAATTAGATTGTTTTGAATATACAGATATTCATGTGAAGTTTTTATATTGATTTAGTATGAGAAATCATCTCTTAGAAATCTTTTAGAGTACTTAACTATCATCCTCTATACTGTTTATTTTTCTTGTCTATATATACTTATATAATTGTCAATCACCAAAATTTATTTTTTGTTTTTAGGTGGAAAAACAAATAGATTTACACTTATTTCGATTATTTCATAATGAAAAGAATATTGAAAATTTAGAGGTTACTCAAAAGAAGAAACAACATGAAATTGAAAAAGTTGAGAAGAAGAAGGAAAAAGCTGAGGAATTATTGAAAGAGAAGAAAAAAGATGCCGCTAAATTGGCCAGAGATCTTGCTAAGATAGAGCAAGATATTAGGGAAGTGGAAGTAGAAATTACAAAGAAGAGACCGACGTTTATTAAAGCCAAAGAACGGGTTGCACATATGCAGAAGAAAGTGGAATCCGCACGCAAATCTTTAGCACAAGCGCGTATTGCAGACGAGGCTCATAAAAAAGATATAC
The DNA here is from genome assembly GCF_001594045.1 of Atta colombica. Taxonomy (NCBI): domain Eukaryota; kingdom Metazoa; phylum Arthropoda; class Insecta; order Hymenoptera; family Formicidae; genus Atta; species Atta colombica. Next base: position 4,897,316 of record NW_017259183.1, on the reverse strand, counting down.
ACGAACTGCAAGAAGAATTGCGTCAGGTGGAAGAAGCTAAAGCTGCTTATGAAGCGAGTATAGCAGGACAATCACAGTTACAAGGAAGAGATGTGCAATTGGAAGATGAACAGGTACAAATAAATTACGTAATATTCGTGAAATCTTAAAACACATTATTATTTAATTTATAACTATTTTTTTAATAAAACGTAATTACAACTTAATAAAATAATTGCAATTGTTTAACTAACAAAATACTTTAAGGTACAGGAATATAATCGTCTAAAAGAGGAAGCTGGTAAACAATCCGCGAGGTATCTTCAACTTCTTGATTCTATCAATCGCGAACAAAAATCAGACCAAGATAAGCTCGACAACGAAGGTAGAAAAAAAACCGAGATAGAAAACAAGCATAAACAGAAAGGTCATATGCGAGATGAGGCACTCAAACGAGTAGAAAAGTTGGAGGAACATATAAAAACATCGGAAGCTGCATTGGAAGATCAGAAAAAGCTTAGAGCTGACTTACAATCCGACGTAGGCACATCAAAAGATAAGATTCAAAATTTGCAGCGAGAGTTGGAAAACATTTCGGAGCAACTTGGTGATGCTAAAGTTGATAAACATGAAGTATCTAGAAACAAGAAAAAGACAGAAATTGTGGAGAATTTCAAACGTCTATTTCCTGGAGTGGTGCGTTATCTCTTCTCGCTACTTTTTTTAAAATTGAAATGAAATGATTTATTTGTTTTTTTTTCTTTAGTACGATCGTATGTACAATATGTGCGAACCAATACACAAGCGGTATAATGTTGCAATTACAAAAGTACTTGGTAAATACATGGAAGCTATTGTAGTAGATACTGAGAAAACTGCCAGACAATGTATCCAATATTTGAAGGAACAGTATCTCGAACCGGAAACATTTCTTCCACTTGATTATATACAAGCTAAACCACTTAAAGAACGTCTTCGGTAAATAAATAAATTATTACATAGTCTTTAACTTTTTGTCATTTTATGTTTTTTATATTCAACTTTATAATGGTGATTTTATATTATATATTATTTTGCAGTAATATACAAGAACCTAAAAACGTGAAATTATTATATGATGTGTTGCATTTTTCTCCGAAGGATATTGATAGAGCAGTTCTCTTTGCAACTAATAATGCTCTTGTATGTGAAACACCTGAAGATGCAAATAAAGTAGCGTATGAGATGGACAAGAAAACAAGATATGATGTAAGTATATATGCAGTATTTGCTTAAATTAAACTATAAAATCATAACTAAACTGTGATGTGTAAAATATTTACAGTGCGTCGCATTAGACGGTACATTTTATCAGAAAGCTGGTATAATATCTGGTGGTAGTTTGGATCTTGCAAAGAAAGCGAAAAGATGGGATGAAAAACAAATGTCTCAATTAAAGGCGCAAAAGGTAATACATTTTTATTTCTATATAATATAAAGATAAAAACATATATTTAATTTTAATTTTTGTTTATAGGAAAAATTAACAGAAGAACTGAGGGAATCTTTGAAAAAATCACGCAAGGAATCTGAATTGAATACGGTTGAATCTCAAATACGTGGTTTAGAGACTCGTCTAAAATATAACAAAAGCGACTTATCTGCAACAGTAAGTAGTATTATTAGGAAGTTACTGTAACTGTTCATTTAGTTATTTAGTTATCTTGTTGTAATAACGATTTGGTAATAACATTGCAATTTTTTTATATGATAATGTAACATCAGAATTGAAACAATCAATAGTTTACTTATAACGGGTTTGAAAAGTCATTACTGAAAAAAATAACTCGCAATTTGTAACTTGTTACTTTTTAATGTAACTTGTAACGGAGTAATTTTACTCCGGGTGTTACTTGTTATTTAGTTTTTTTTTTTTTTTTTCCAATAAATGAAGCGTAATGATGAGAATTTATTTTTCAAAGTGACTTTCTTAACCTTAACATAACCTCAGCGTTTAGTTAGTTATGATTATATAAAAAATTGCAACATCATTATGAAATTGTTATTTTAAAATATAACTGTAAAAAAGTAAAAAACAAAATAATCATTTCCCGATTATTATATAGAATGGTCCACTTCCAAATCGATCATCTCGAATATTTCACTTATTTTTAATGATATACAAAAATGTTTCAAATGAAAATGGAACGGAATGTATTATATTATATATATTTAGGGATGTATTTTGATCACATTTTTTTTTTAGATGGAGGCGCCAAAAGATATGAAGGTCATTTTTCACTTTTTTAAAACGGAATTATATGATTTTTTTTTTTAGATATATAATATAATTCCTCAAATTATTCTGCATATAAAAATATTAAGATAGATATTAAAAAAACAAATATATAGTTTACGAGACATTTTATACTTTATTCTGACAGTTTGACGTGGAACATAAAATATTTCATAAACTATACATTTTTTGGCAACTATACCCTAATACTTTTATGCACAAAATAATAAGATGAATCGATTGGTGCAGAAAATTTGTTAAAAAATTGTTAAAAAAAATTATACAATTTATAATGTGCAATTACGTTTTTTTTTTTTTAATAACAATTGTATGTTTTCTTTTCCACATTAATTGATTCATCTTATTCTGTGCATAAAAGTATTAAGCTATAGTTACCAAAAAATTAATAGTTTACGAGATATTTTATGTTTTATGCCAAAATGTATCAGAGTAAAATGTCTCGTAAACTATTAGTTTTTTGATATTTCTTTATCTTAATATTTTTATATGCAAAATAATTAGAGGAATCATATCATGTAAAAAAATAATTATTTTATTTTATTTTAAAAAGTGGAGGTGACCTTTATACCTTTTTCCGAGCCTCCACCTAGAAAAAAAACAACATTACCAAAATACGTCCCTCTCGAAACTATTCCACTTTCATTTAAAACATTTTTTATACTATCAAAAATAAGCGAAATATTTAAGATGTTCGATTTATGTGGATATTGGAGTACACAGGGTGAATAAAAAGTTTAAGACTTGTGAAATATTTCGAAAATAAAATATTTTTGGGAAAAATGATTCAGACAAAAGTTGTTTAAAAAGATTTATTTACTGATCACATCTGTTTTTTGATTTTGGGTGGCGTTGTCAAGGTCATATCGATTTTTTTTTTAATGTGACCCTATTTTTGTTTCCAGAATCTAATAACTAATGTCAAGAGCTTTTCAAAACACTACAATGAAGTTAATTTTCATTATGTAGTTACTTTTCGAGTTATGAAGCTTGAAAGTTATAGTACCATCAGTGTTAGCATTATCAAAGATTCCAATCGATGACTGAAATTTTTTAAATGTTGTTCAAAGTCATGATCTGAATAACATTTATTAAGATTAAGGCCATTGGAAGTTGTTCTTCATAATTTTGTACTAAAAATTTTTATGTAAAATTGAAAATAAGAGGAACAATTTCCAATAGTCAGAATCTTGACAAATGTTATTCAAGTCATGAACAATATTCAAGAAGTTTTAGCCATCGGTCAGACGTGTAATGCTAACGCCGATGGTATTGTATTGTAACTTTCAAACCTTATAACTTGAAAAGTATTTAAAATATTTTATTATAGTATGTTCTTAAAATCTACAAAAATATGCAATAAAAAATGCAGGTTTCTGTTTTAAAAAATCGATGTGATCTTAACTTGACGATACCAAGATTAAACGAATGTAATCAGCGTATAGATCCTTTTAAACCCTACACTTTTGTCTAAATCATTTTTTCCAAAAATGCTTTGTTTTCATGATATTTTATTGGACTTTTTATTTACCTTGTGCATATTGTTTTGACATCATAATAATTTTAAAAAGTACAACATAATTTTAAAAAATAATGAATACAATTTTTATTGTAGCAAAAACAAATTACGGATCTTGAAGTGGAATTAGATGGTCTGCAAAACGAGTTAAACATGTTTGGTGTAAGCTTTGTGATACATTTTATATCGCATGCATATATTTATTCATAATTGAATAAAATATTTTAATATTTTCTATGCACAGCCTGCAATAGCTGCTATCGAGAAAACCATGGCTGAAAGGGATCAAGAAATACAAAACATTAAAGAAAAGATGAACAATGTTGAGGATGACGTGTTTGCTAGTTTTTGTGAACAGATAGGAGTTTCCAATATCCGTCAATATGAAGAAAGAGAATTAAGGTACGAAGGAATTATTAGATAAGTATTGTCTTATAAGTATTATCTTAAATTTAGATACTAAAGTATATTAATATTCCAGATCGCAACAAGAAAGAGCAAAGAAAAGAATGGAGTTTGATAACCAATGCAATCGTATTTATAATCAATTGGATTTTGAGAAACAGCGCGATACAGAAAGTATGCTGTGAAAATATATTATTTTATTTTATACATTCTATATGTGTGATTAGCTTTTGCATTATATTAATATTATTTATAATATAGGCAATGTTTTACGATGGGAACGAGCGGTGCAAGATGCAGAGGATAAATTGGAATCTGCAAAACAAACCGAATCTAATCAAAAAGCGGAGATCGATCATGACGAGCAGCAAATGGAACAATTGAAATCGTCTCGTAATGCTAAAAAAATGGAGGTTGATCTGAAAGAAGATGAAATCGGTAAAGCTAGACGTGAAGTAGGAACCATCGCAAAAGACATTCAAGCAGCTCAGAAGCAGTTTAACGCAATTGAAACAAAAATTGAACAGAAGAAGGCTGAACGACATGCTGTCTTAATGCAATGCAAGGTTTGTTAAGTCTTCAATATGAGATTATTTGACCATATAAATATTACGTATATTTTTTTGAATTATTAAGTGTATTTATCAATATTCAGATGGAAGATATTGCAATACCTATGCTGTACGGAAATATGGAAGATATAGCAGGTGAAACGAGCACTACGAACGGAAGTGAAATTAATAATGATTCATCAGTAAGTACGCAACAACAGTATGAACGCGAAAAGAGAATTACTATAGACTATACACTTTTGCCCGAAAATCTGAAAGATGTGGAAGAAGAGGATATCAAAAAGACAACTGATAAGCTAACAAAAATAATCAATGATTTACAAAATACAATACAGCGCATACAAGCTCCAAATATGAAGGTTCGCAATATACTGGAAATGATATGTCGATAAATGTAAAAAGTTATAAAGACATGAAATTTTTTCTCTTTTAGGCAATTCAAAAATTATATTTAGCGAAAGAGAAATTACAGGAGACTAATGAAGAATTTGAGCAGTCTCGTAAAAAAGCAAAGAAAGCGAAGACACAATTCGAGAAAGTGAAAAAAGAACGACATGACAGATTCATGGCGTGTTTTGAACACGTAGCGAACGAGATTGATCCTATTTATAAGGTTTGTGAAGCAATAAATTTATGTAAAAATCTCTACATGTACAGATAAGTTTATAATTTATATAAATATATTTTATTATATGTATATGTATATTTTTACGTATATTATGATTCTAGAGTCTAGCGAAGAATCAATCTGCTCAAGCATTCCTTGGACCAGAAAATCCTGAAGAACCTTATTTAGATGGCATTAATTATAATTGCGTGGCTCCTGGCAAACGGTTTCAACCAATGTCCAATTTGTCTGGTGGAGAAAAAACTGTCGCTGCACTGGCTTTGTTATTTGCAATTCACAGGTTCATATTTTGATTTTGAACATAAAATTGATGATATAATTCGAATATGATGAATGATCAATTAAAATTCATTGTTCGTTTATATTCTTTATATAGTTTCCAGCCTGCACCATTCTTTGTTCTGGATGAAATCGATGCGGCTCTCGATAATACTAATATAGGAAAAGTGGCTAGTTACATTCGCGACAAAACAAGTTCGCTGCAGACAATTGTCATATCGTTGAAAGAGGAATTTTATTCGCACGCGGATGCACTTATCGGAATTTGCCCGGATGTAAGTAATTTTTGATCATAAATCATTTTATGTCTTTGTCAGTATCTTAGTCGATTAAATTTGTTATATGTGAATTATAGGTAGGCGAATGTTTGGAGAGCAAAGTATTAACGCTCGATTTGACTACATCTCC
>NW_017259183.1:4889283-4891133 GCF_001594045.1 Atta colombica | reverse complement strand
TCGCCATTGATAATTCTCAATTATGTCTTAGAAGAAAAATATATAAATACTACAAATAATGTATTATTATTTCTATTTGTTTAAGTTTTTTTATTATTATTTTAAAATTATTGTAAGACTCTGGCTATTATACTTTCTAATAAATTACGTATACAGGTCATGTATATCTATGTTATAAGTCAGAATAAAGGAGTGACTGTAATTGTGAGTGTGAGACATAAGATATGTTGTGAACAATGTAAATAACTTGATTTTAATAAAAAACTTGCAAACGAGTACTAAAATAAACGGTTTATTGTGTTAGCAAAACATGTATTTTTTTTAACAAGAATTTGTTACATGTATTTTGACAATATTAATAGTAATAATAATGAAGTAGTACTTTATTTTACAACATTATGCTTTTGTGTATTTTAATTTATCACACAATATATATTTATCATACAATACGCATTCTATTCTGCGAGTCTACTTGATATATAAGTAATGTGATAATTATATTTTAAATATCTGTTTGTTTATCATCGTTCATGTTGCGCGATCTCATTTTTGGAAATATATTTTTATTTTTATTTCTTAAACGTATAACTATTTTGAAATATTTTGTTAACTCTCCGTTAATGGTTGGATTTTAACGTCACAGTTTTTTGATTAAAATTAGAAAAAGATAAAGAACAAGTTGAATCGAGATTAAAGTTAATTGTAATTGGTAGAAATGGTCAATTTTTTAATTAAGAATTCTGATATATAAGTTTAAATCTATAAAAAATAAAATACAATTCTACTTTTTATAAAACTCATAATTAAAATAAAAGCTTATTATTAGAGCTTTTATGTGTAAGAATATTTTCAGATTTTACAGGAAGTTTAATTTAAAATTTAAGTGTGCAGAATAGACAAAAAAGCGCAGCACAGACTTTTGCGTAACGCATAACGCATAGAAACACATAATAACACATAAAAAATCAATCAATTAAAGTTCTTCTATTCTGTGAAATAAAAAGAAAGAAAAGATTCTGATTAGTTCTTTTATGCAAAAGTCTGCGGACCATTCCACACAACTTGCATAGACATATATATAAAGAAAATCATCCAATCGTATTTTATGTTTGTCTTTATGACAGAAATGTGATTGAATAATTTTCTGTAAGTTTGTGTGGAATGGCCCTAAAGGGTGAAAATTTCACATTGTCGAAATTAGAGATAATATAATTTTCTTTCCAAGAATATGAAAATTTTTATCATTGAAAATAATGGAGAAATTTTTCTATCACATTCCTAGAAAAGGGAAAAAGTTACATCACCACTCAGGATTCCAAACTGCATTCCAAAAACTATTTCTAAAACTTAACTCTATCAACTCTGAGTATCTTTATTCAACATTCGGTGACCAACAAAGATAAAATGATACTCGAGTCGACAGAGTTGAATTTTGGAACGCAACCCAGGAATGCACACCACTACCCCACAATGTGACTTCAATACTTCGGTATGTGCAAATTGGTAATCCTGTTATTTCGAATTCTGAGTTTTCAGATTTTCAACGGTCATTTGCTCATTTGATCTATTCGTATTTGATAAATATTTTACTTTAACAATGTCGATTTCTTTAAATAGAATCGTCCTTTCCAACTTTAAGTCATTCGGCGGAGAAACAGTAATCGGTCCCATTCAGCCGTTTACAGCAATAATTGGTCCAAATGGAGCCGGTGAGATTCTTATGTTTTCTACAACGTTTATTTTATTTGATTTAAAACAAAAAAATTATTTTCTAGTGTATTTAAATGTTTTTATTTCTCCACTTTTAAATAATTATATGTTAAATCTAATTAATGTATATATATATATAT
>NW_017259183.1:4888064-4888913 GCF_001594045.1 Atta colombica | reverse complement strand
TATTAAAATTATTAATGTAGATTATATATATTTAATTTAACAACATTTATTATTTTATTTTATTTAGTTTAATAAAATTATAAATAAGATTATTTTAAGATAAAATAAAATCTTTTAAAATCTTTTTTATTAAATTAAATTTTTTATTTTCTTTCATAAAATTTTCTTTATTCCTTTTATATTAAAATCAAAATATTATACACTTTGTGTATTTTAGGAAAATCAAATATTGTGGACGCTATAAGTTTTGCATTAGGGGAGGGGTTGACTGCTTTACGTGTTAAACACCTCAGCGAACTCGTTTATGGAATTTCTATTAGAGAATCAACAATGGAACGGTATTAAAGATTTTTTTTTTCAGAAATCTATACCTTAAACGGTTTAGTTGGATCTTAAATGCTTGTATAATTCTGTGTGAATATGTACGTAGTCCTTTGCGCGCCGAAATGATTTTTCGATAATTCTTGAAACGCTAACTCTATTAAACTACCGCAGTAATATCACGAGTTAAATTGACTAATAATTTAACAATGCTTTTTCGCATTTTCGCATTTTCGAACGCTCTTAATAATGCTAAATGATATATTAAAATCTGTAAATAATTCTTATTGCGAAAAATATTACCTTGGCCGGAAGTCGAATCCAGATTTCTTCCTTTGCGGACGAGCATCATAAGCTTTTAGACCATCGAGGCTCGGTTTCAAAGGACTACATATGAGTATATAGATTCACAATTATTATTATACAAACATTTAAGATCCAGCTAAATCATTTATTTCTATAATTTGTATTATCATATATACGGTTCTATAATATATTATATTGTATATTTTTTAATTAACTTTATGT
>NW_017259183.1:4879346-4887821 GCF_001594045.1 Atta colombica | reverse complement strand
TATATATATATATATATAAATCCTTATTATCTTAAAAATTATTACTTAAAGTAAAACTTCATAAATAATATTTTTTAAGAATTAGCTTATAGTATTTTGAGTCATAAATTTTGAAATGTATAATTAATGTTTACTGTTACAGTCCTATGTATGTAAAATTGATTTTCAATATAAATGCTGTAGACGGCATTAAGAAAAAGAGTTTCACAAGGGGAGTTTGGAGTGATGGAACCTATCAATACAAAATAGATGACAAGGTGGAATTTTAAAACATTTTTTACTCGTTAAATTATTTTCTCGTTAAATTATTTTCTTACTTATATTAATAAATCTTGATATTAATAAATCTTATCGTGCAGATTGTTACGAACATATATTATATGACTGAATTGCGAGAAATGGGTTTGGACGTAAAAGCAAAGAATTTTTTGATACCTCAAGGTTACATCGCATGTTTTGCAATGAAAAAGCCGAAAGATCTGACCGCAATGTTTGAAAAGATTACTAATTCAAATGAGTACAAAGCAGATTATGATAGGTATATTTTTGTTCTAAAGGTGCAATTTCGCAGCTTCAAAGTGTTAGCTACAATTGAGCGACTACTTTTACTTTATTGTACATTTTCTCTTCAAAAGAACCGTCGACAAAACGTCAGCCGTTAAAGTCCTGCTATTTTTTCATGAAGAAATAACAGCTAATTGATGTGGATTTATATATAATCGTTAATGTACAATTTTTTTTATATATTTAATTCATATGAAACAATTAATGCGTTTTAAAGTGCGTTTAAATTGCTCAGACAGTGTTTTGTCCGCAACATTGCAAAATAGATTACTATCGGTAATAGCTAAAAAGATTAGGAAACAATGAATGCTATTATGTGCAATTATGCAAAAAATACAAGAAAATTACAAGAAAATTTAATTTGCAAAATTACTAGAAAAATTACTAGAAAATAAGAGAAAATGTTCACTGCCATTGTCATTGCGGAAATTCATTTTTTGAAATGATCGAAATTACTAATTGTCGGAAACAATTCAAACACGTCTACTTTTTTTTACGCTAGTTGGATCTCTCCGAACTTCTTTTTTTTCTTATAATTATTCCCCTGCGTGGTTTTCCGATCCAAAAAAGAATTCGAATTTCAAGCGGCAAAACGATGACTTATGAAACTTATAGTCAATGTCATGCAGAGTGGAGAGCGCCGCTAGCTTTTTGATGCTGCGGCTGAAATTGCATTTTTAAAAGCAGTTTAAACGCACTTTGAAATGCATTAATTGTCAGTTTCATACATGAATTAAATGTAATGAATTAGCGATTTGTCGTTCCATGAAAAAGTAGCAGAACTTTTGCGGCTGGAGTTTTGTCAACTTTTGAAAGAAAAACGTACCACAAGGTGGGGATAGTTGTTTAACTAGCACTTTGACGCTGCGTGAAATGCGCTTTGGCGCCTTAATCGATGATATAATAGGTACGTTTCGAATTACGCATGAAATGCATGATGAATTTGTCTTTGTTGTTTACCAATTAATAAAAAAAGATAAAACAATACATCATGCGCTTCATGCGTAATTCGGAACGCACTCAATATTTGCTGTGAAATTCGATAAAAGTAGGATATAACTTTCACTTTTTCGCGATTGTTCACAGATCTTTTTTTATTTCTACATTTTTGTATGTTTTTTTTTATTGAAATCGAAAGTTATAATAATGATGGTACACTCAAAAAATTGATATACTTGAAATACAGATTATATTAATATAATCCTTATTTACATTATGAAAAAGTATTATGAAATCGCTATCAGTTATATATGCTTTGATCATTTAAAAACTAATTTAAAGTTCAGCAACTCTCTCTGAATAAGTTTTTAAATGATTGAAATATAATTGTCAGTCATTTCGTAAAGATATGATGAATAAGGATTAATTAATTTCATTTCAATGTATCAATTTTTTCTTGTGTGATATCATTATTATAATCATGAAAGGAAATACACAAGAAAATGTAGAAATAAAACGATCCAATGGTAAAAAGTGATACTTTCCCTTACTAGATTTTAATAATAGATTATAATTATATTAATAATTTACAGATTAAAATTAGAACTTTTGAACATGACAGAAAAAATAAATTTTGAGAATAAATTGAAAAAACAGATATTAATTCAAAAGAAATACGCCATTATGGAAAAAGCAGAAACAGACAAATATTTAAAACTAAAAGAACAACATGTATGTCTTACATATTTATTGTCAATCTATAATATATGTAAAAATCTTTATAAATTATTTATGTTGTTATAAAAATATTATTATTCGTATCTTCCATATGCTCGTGATAAAATAATTATTTAACATTACAGAATAAATACAAATTAAAATATCAATTAGTTCTATTGCTCCGTATTAAGAGGAGAGTTGCATTTTTACAAGATAAGGAAAGAAAAATCAAATCGCAAATAGATCAGTATCTACACAACAAGAAGAACATGATAATTTTATTGGAAGATACAAAATCGCAATTTAAGTTATTATCCAGTTCCCTCGAAGATATTGAACAAGATATCCTGAAAATGAAAAATATTATTGAACAGAGGAAGACAGAACACATTATTTTCGAGGATAATATTTTATATTGGCAGAAAAAACGTGAAAGCGCTCGCATATCTCTAGACTGTGCGAATAAAGCGCGCGATACTAACAAACGAATCGTCCAAGAATTAAATAATGAGTTAGAACGAATAAACAATGAATTAACAGAATTAAGAAAAGCGTCACAGACGAGCATTATAGAACTCAGTAACTCTCAGGTATACTGTACTGTTGTTATATCTGTTAACACTTATATAATATCTATAAATCTATACTATAATAATTTAGGAAAAAAATATTTTGGTTTTTTTATCATTTTTTATAATAAATTTTTGCTTAATATAATAATTTATACGTAAGGTTAAACGTTACATGGAATTGACGAACGAAGTTGAATTTCGAGCACAGAATTCTGTAAAACAAATAAAAAGCTTGATGCATGATCAGCGAGAAGATCAGGCTAAACTTGATAATGAAAATAGATGTAAAAAAGAATTAGAGGACAAAGAAAAACAGATGACATTAAAGAAAGTGAATCTCGAAACGCGATTTACAAAATTGCAAGATTCAAGTACCAAATCCAAAACAACTTTAATGGAAAAAACAGCAAAAATACAAGAATTAAATAAAAAAATTACTGAAACAAGAAATAAATTGTTAAATCTGGAGAATGATATTGTACAGATTACAGAGGAGTTTTCTGAGGCAGATATTGATAAGAATAATATTTTGCATAGGAATAAGAAAAATGAAACAATTAATATGTTGAAACAGATTTACTCTGGCGTGGTATTTGTACTAATTACTACTAGAATTTAAATAATGATCATAATGGATATAATCTATAAAAGTTAAAAAATATATAATCTTATTTTTTAGTATGGTCGCTTATTTGATTTATGTAAGCCTATTCATTCACGTTATAATGTTGCTGTAACTAAGGTTTTTGGTCAATATATAAATGCCATTGTCGTTGATACCACGCGCACAGCAATTCAGTGTATTCAACTTTTAAAACGAGATAAAATAGACTTTGAAATATTTTTACCACTTGATTCAATAAAAAGTATAATTTTAAATGAAAGATTACGGTATGTAATTTGAAAAAAAAATTTTTTTTTGTATAATATAACATATAACATTGTTATATATTACAGTGCTATAGAAGAACCGCAAAATGTTAAATTATTATATGATGTATTGAACATTTCATCATCACATATAAATAATGCAGTTTTATTTGTCACTAAAAATACTCTAGTTTGCGAGACTAATGAACATGCAAAAATGTTAGCATATCCTGATGATAAACAGGAAGCATATGATGTAATAATATACATATTTAAAAACACAATAAATATTAAAAATAATATTTTAGGAAACTAAACAATATGCATGACGCGCACACGTATGCGCATGTATTTTATATTATTTTATTTATTATTACATTTTAATTTTATTTATATTAAATTATTTATCACATTTAGTGTATCTCATTGGACGGATGTTTTTATCGTAAAAATGGTCTAATGTCTGGAGGATTAGCTGATTTAATAGTAAAAGCAAAACAATGGGACGAACAACGAATACTAACATTGATGGAACAAAAGGTTGTAAATTTTTTCTAAGATTGATATAATAAGTGACACATAACAATTTATATAATTCGCACAATTTTTTAGGCACAATTAATGCGAGAACTCAGAAATTTACCTAAAATTTCTCTTATGCAATCTGAAGTTGATATAATTAATATAGAAATTAATGCACTCACACGCCAAAATAAATATGTGGAAACAGATATAAAAGATACTGTGTGTAATTAAAAGACAGGAATAGTTTATATTTTAATTTTATTATAAACGTACGACTTGTTAGCAAATTAGTTAGCAAATAATACATGAAATTTACATTTTTAGGAAAATGAAATTGTTGAGATACAGAAGGAATTAGACATGGTTGAGAGAAAAAAAATTGCATTAAATGTATGTATTTTAATGTATATATTTATATACATATATAATTAAAAATTTTTATTGATCTGTAAAGAAAGATACTTTCATTATCCGCAAAATTTTTAGCTGACAATAGTTGTAATTGATGACAATATGCAAAAAAGAAATAAAGAAATTAAAAATATGGAGAAATATATTAATTCAATTAAGAATGAAATCTTTGTTGATTTTTGTAACGATATTAATGTGCCGGATGTTAACTACTATGAGAAAAATAATTTGCGGTATGAAATTTAGTTTAATGTATGATTTTTAATTTAGGTATACATATATGTATAAGAAAATAAATTTAATAACATCAATTTTTAGAATTTATCAAGAAAAAAAAACGAGACAATTAGAGCTTGAGCAACAATATAATCGTATCAAAGATCAATTGCGCTTCGAAAACGAGAACGATATAAAAAGTAAATTTTCAAATAATATCTTTGTTAATACACTACCCAACAAAAAATAAGGAACATTTTCAAACGCGTTCAAAATTGCGCAATATTCAGAATACCATAACTCGGTGAAAAAACATCGCAGACAAAAAATCAAAAATGCACTTGAAATTTTTACTTTTGAAATCGGTAATTGATATTTCAATCCTACTGATCCTTTACGGAGCTATACGGATAAATGGATATCTGTCAAATCTTTACAAACTTTATAAAGGTCTATGAACTGAAGTAAAAATGTGATGTACAGCAGCAGCAAAAGAATGAATCTTTATTTTTAATTTGCTTTTTTATTGAACATTGAAGCAAAAGTGATCATTTTTGCTTCAACGTTCAATAACTTGCTTTGGTAAAAATTTTTCTCAGAATTTTTCATATAATTTTTAAAAATTTCTCTATAATTTTATAATTTTCTCTCTTTTTTTATACGAATTGAAACATTTTTCAGAAAATCTTTTCTCAGAATTTTTCATATATGTTAATTATGAAATATCGTAAAATTTTTATTATTTTTTGTAAGTATAATTTCTGATGAAGTATTATAAAATCTAAAAAATTTTAAAATATTTTTAAAATTATGAGATGAAAAATTTCAGAATATTTCAGAATTCACTTGTAAGAAAAATTTTGAGAGAAGATGTAAACTTTCTAAATATTTCTGAATATTTCTGAAAAATGTTCCATTCGTAAAATTATAAGAAAAAATTATGAGAATAAAAATTATGAGAAAAATTTTCACTAGGATGATGAAAAAAAAACGTACAACGCTCAATAAAAAAGCAAATTAAAGGTAAAGATTCATTCTTTCGATTGCTTTAAACCACATTTTTGTGTGAATCTTACTTCACGCCATAGACTTTTGTAAAGTTTATAAAAAATTTTCAGATTTGACGGGTTTTGTGTCCGTATTGTTTCGTGAAGAATCAGTTAGATTGAAATTTCAATTACCGATTTCAAAAGTAGAGATTTCAAGCTTTTAAATACTTTTTTAATTTTTTGTTTGCGATGATTTTTCACTGAGTTATGGTATTCTAAATATTGCGTAATTTTGAGTTCGAAAGTGTTCCCTATTTTTTATTGTTGAGTAGTATCACCTATAATTATTAATATTGTTATATATGTATATATACGAATTTTATGTGAAAAGATAAAGTATTGAAATGGCAACAAGCTGTAGAACATGCTGATACAGAATGGAATAAAGTGTGTCAGCAAGAACGTCATGCAAAAATTAAAGTTGAGCAAGAAGAAACAAAAATGTCGAAGTTAAAGGACAATTATACAAAAGTAGCAAAGGATTTGGATAATATGACAAAAAAATTAGCTGAATACAAATCGCAAATTAGCGTTAATGGAAAATTATATTTGGAGGGTCAGAAGGCACACATTGCTGTACAGAGAAAAATACGACAGATAAAAATAGAATGCAACATTATACTTAAAGAATGCAAGGTCTACGAATTTTTAAAGAATCTAAAAATAAGAGATCTATTACAAAAACTTATTAAATATTGCATATTGGTTTGATTTCTCAATATTAATTGTGTTTAATTATTTTAACGATTTTAATACAATTACTTTTACAGATGGAAGATATTAGTATTCCAATGTCAGAAACACATTGTAGATTAGAAGAAAGCGTTTTTACAAGTAGCTCAAGTTCAAATATAGAATCGTCAGGAGATTGTGAAGTATTAACAAAAATTGATTTCTCGCAATTTCCTGAAGAAATCTGCAATTTTACAAATGAAAAATTGCGAGACATGGCACTTCAATTTATTGAGAAGATTACGAAAATTGAGAATGAATTTGATGATTTAGTAAATCTTAAAGTAATGTTTACACAATATATATGTTTAATGTTATATGTTTTATGTTAGATTTATATTTTTAAAATTCAACTCTATATTTGGATAAATATATAGATTGATGAAAAGATTGATATTATAAAGCAGCGGATGCAAAAAATAAATACGAATCTTCGAAACTACCGTGATAAATACGATGAAATAAAAATGCAATTTGAATCAGTGAAGGCAAAAAGATACAAATCGTTTTCAGATTGTCTGGAATGCATTAGTACAGAAATAGATCTTATATATAAAGTTAGTATTTATAATTATGTGTGTTTTCAAAATTTTGTTTGTTATGTAGTTTGTTTTTGCGTACATTACAATTTTTATTTGATCAATTTTTGTACACAGAATTTGGTTAATAACACATCGGCTCAAGCAATTATCTTACCAGATAATCTCGAGGAACCATATGCAGGCAATATAATTTATAACTGCATAGCACCGCATAAAGGTTTTCAACCATTGCAATACTTATCTGATGGAGAAAAGTCAATGGCTAGTTTGGCATTATTATTTGCAATTCAACGGTACATCTTAATCCTAAGATTAATGAAACGTTTTACATGCTTTTGGATGCTTTCAATTAATATATAGATAACGATTGAATATTAAGGTTCAATTTCACAATATATGATTACCTAAAGATTATCATCAATGAAATTCATTCATGAATTTCTTGGTTAAATCTGTTGGTAACCATTAATCTTTAAGTAACCATACATTATGAAAATGGGCCTAAGAAAGTTAAAACATAAGGCCGCAACATAAACTTTTGCATAATGCATAATGTATAGAATGTATTAGAGAATCAGTCAATCATAATTCTTTCATTTTTTCTTTCCATTTCATGGAAAAGAGGAACTGTGATTGGTTGATTTTCTTACGCGTTATGCAAAAATCTGTGTGGCCTACAATCTATTTAATCTTTTTTTCTTTACAGTTATAGACAAATTCCGTTTTTCATTATGGACGAAGGTGACGCGGCATTAGATAAAGTGAATATTAAGAATATCGTTTCTTTTATTCGGTCTCAAGAAACTCTTATGCAATTCATCATGATATCTTTACATAAAGAATTATATCGTAATTCTGATGCACTTGTAGGAGTTACTGTTGAAGTAAGTTGATTAATTTATTTAAAAATTTTTTACCATTATGCATTTTATTATTGATTTCAGAGTGACATAAGCTACTCCAAAAGTCAAGTATTTGTCATTTCATTAAATGGATATCGTAAATCAAAGTGAAAAATTTAATGTTGTAATAATAATAATATAATATCACAAACAATATTAAATAAAAAATGCCACTCTTATTAGAGTTATGAATAATTTGTTTCTCTATATGTATATTATTTGGAAATACATTTTTTCTTTTAAAGTTATTATAATACGAAAATTATAAGATACGTTTTAAAGAAATGTTTTACAGAGAGAATAGACTGAACAAATTTTCATATTTTAGATATATTGTTTAGACAGTTTCATCCGTTTGTTATAATTTTTGTTTAATTTTTTGTACACATTTATGTTAATTTTATCGTTAAATATTGCATTAATCAATTTTATT
>NW_017259183.1:4878813-4879246 GCF_001594045.1 Atta colombica | reverse complement strand
AATAAGTATCATAATGTAAAATAAAGTATCTTTGATGCAAAGTGTCTTATAAAAAATTTTTATTCTAATTTAAATGAACATATATTTAATATTATTTGCATATCTCCTTGAGATAAATCACTGTGTGACAACATCATGCGTGTACATATGAAAGATACTACAGTATTTAGAGCAATTACAATTATGATTGCATTAATGCTCGACTCAGATTCTCAGATCTATAATTTTCATTAATGTACATTTGACACATTTATTTTAATAGTACAAAATACTAATTGTAAGAATAAAAATGATTCAATGCTGATTGTTAGAAAAGCATATCTTAGATTTTATTCTATATATTGTTTAATAATTTTTTCAGATTTTGTTTAATTTTTTTGTAATGTTTATTAATATTTGGCATTTTGAAGTTAATATATTATTATATTAAAAT
>NW_017259183.1:4878259-4878788 GCF_001594045.1 Atta colombica | reverse complement strand
ATCATCAACACAGTAATTAGAGTGATTTATAAAATTTACCTTATATATTTAAAATATTATAAAATCAATTTAAAACATTTGTATTTAATTATGAAGCGAGAAATCATATAAATTTGTTCTTTGCAATATATATCAAAATTAAACTTTTACATTATACATATTATCTTTAGTAATACAAAAATTAGTAAAGTATATTTTAAAGATTTTATTTCAAATACATTAATGAAATCTTGATCACACAATTTCTGTTTTGCTAGAAATGTTAAAGACGAGTATTCTTTGAAACTTAATTATATGTATGTATTTTCTAACGCAGAGAAATACAAAAGGCGATATTCATAGTTCGTTCTTATTTCAAAACTGTCTTAAGTAAAAAATATCTTAAGATGCTAATATCCTTTGATTGATTAGTGACTTCTTAAGTATGTATTTAAGACAAGGTCTTGAATATAAGATCTAAATATCACCCAAAGAGATAGTTTTTTTGATATATTCTATGAATATATTAAATGAATATCTCTCTCTCTCT
>NW_017259183.1:4876661-4878159 GCF_001594045.1 Atta colombica | reverse complement strand
CTCTCTCTCTCTCTCTCTCTCTCTCTCTCTCTCTCTCTCTCTCTCTCTCTCTCTCTATTAAAAAACGAACTTATAAATACATACAAAAAAATTTTTTTAATTATATGTAAGAAAGAAGAAAAAAAAAAGATTTTTCGTAATTTTTCTTAATTTCATGATTTGATATAATCATAGAAAATGATATGATCATGAGAAAACGAGTCTCAAGAGCATATATAACATTTCTAATCAAATATCAATACAAATTCTGATGATATTGTGTCAATTGCGTTGCCCTGATTGTCCCTTTTTTATACATAGTAGCAACTCTGATTTATAGTCGTCAGTAACAAATGGAGGAGGTGCAGGTCAATGCAGCTTATTGCGGCAAACGCCTTGTAAAATAACACGCACGCTTCGAGAATGCGGCCAAAATGATGATTGTCGTTTAATAAACGTATTAAGTGGACACATCTCGGTATCGGAGCCCGAGTGTTTCTTTGACGTTAACTGATAAAAATGAAGCAGAACGCTTATCGCAAACTAGGTCGTTGCAACTCATGTTTCAACGGTTTGGATGCATTCGTTCAACACAAGGCATAGTTGTAGCGAAACGTAACTAATTCACTCATTTTACTAGAAGGCTCTACAAAGCCTATATTTATAAGTTCTCTCTAAAAACTTTTGATTAAACGAAATAATTAAAAAATAAAAATAAAACAAGTTATATTCTAATTTGTATAGAAAAAAACTTTTTAATAAAGGTACTAGTTTAATTTAATTTTAAATTTATTTTGTACTATGATATCTCTTTAATTTGATGTGATAATATACTTACAAGTTTGATAGTAATTACTTTGTTAGATCATGTATAAGTAATATATAACAATTATTTATTTAAGTTTGCTAGTTACTTATTAGGAGTAAACGGAAATAGATAATGAATTAAGTTTTATGTCAGCCGAATATGAATTAATTTTTATAATTATAATTGAATAAAAACTGAAAAAAATATGAATGAATAAATGTTGTTTGTATTACTTTTTGCTTTGAGATGTAAATTATCTATATCACAATTAGATCTCAATCCGTAGAAAATTTATGTTGATTAAAAAATTGGATGTAATGACAATGGCGCCATGCTATGCATGTCGCATGCAACCCTTAAACGTAAGGTGATGACCTCCATTGCGCGATGTCCTACTGCTTCTGACAATATGCGGAATAATAGTTCTACACTGATACTGACATGAACTCTTTCAGACTTCCATGAACTCACCGCATTATTTAACGAGAACTTTCAAGATATATTTAAATATAATTTTTACATTTCGTGCATTTATTGGAAATATTGCAACCAAAAATAAGACATTAATAATTAAATAATTATCATTTGAAATATTAATCTAAGTTAATTTACAGCTAAATACTACAATATATATACATATATATATATATATATATTAAGAATAAATTTTTGTAATATAAAAATTATAAAAAAATATAAGTTAATTTTAAT
>NW_017259183.1:4870351-4876561 GCF_001594045.1 Atta colombica | reverse complement strand
TAGTAATTTATAATAATATATTAATATACAGAATCTGTCTAAAAAGACTTCCGAGACTAATTTTTTCTGAACGTATAATTTAAGTAATGCCATTTTTCCGACAATTATGGCATCTTTTAGTATCAATATTAGATTATTCGTACGATATTTTTACGGCGCTGTAATATATTTCAAGAACCGAAATCTAATGAATATTCTTTATATAAAAATATTCTATGTAAGTTTCATTAGATTTTTCCTTTATAAAAATTTTCATAATGAAATAGTGCTATTATCAAATTTTGTCTAAAATTTAAATCTAGAAGTTGGCCAACCTTAGTTTACATTTAAAAAAAAATTTTCAATATTCCTAGATTGATTTTTCATGGAAAGCAAAATTAATCAAAATAAAATTCTAAATTCAAACTCATATAAAATTCAAACTCAAGATGACATTAGTTGCTTTCTTTAATATTTGATTTCTGAAAAATTCAAATA
This sequence comes from Atta colombica, assembly GCF_001594045.1. NCBI lineage: Eukaryota > Metazoa > Arthropoda > Insecta > Hymenoptera > Formicidae > Atta > Atta colombica. The sequence continues at coordinate 4,876,084 of NW_017259183.1, read as the reverse complement.
AAGGGGATGTATTTTGATGATATTTTGGATATTTAAATGAATTGATTCGAAATAGCCTTTAATGTGTTGAGCGTATTGAAAGCTATTTCAAAAGATTATATAAAAGCTTCTGAATAATGCATTGATTGAAATCAAGAGGGACCATGTTAAAAATTTTCATTAATAAAATTTATATTTTTGTTTTTTAATTTTTCTTCAATCCAGTCTTGAAACTTTTGGACAGATGCAAGTCGAAATTAACCGATCAGTAAATACTGATCAGTACTTTCTCTGATGAATTTTTTTGACTTACGTTTGATTTAAAAAATATATATACACACTTATATAATATTTACTTTTATAAAATTAAAAATTCTTTAAAAGCAAGAAAAAATTTGATCAAAAAAGAATTTCGTTGAATTCTATTTTATCCTTTAGTATTTGCAATATATCAGCATTATACTTAATCTAATTAAAATAAAAAAATAATCTTGATATAACAAAAATCATTTAAAATCTTATCTGTATTATGTATTTCCTGTTAAATGATTTTACACGCACTTCTATTTCTCTTCCCTTTCTTATTCAAGAGAAAGAAATAACAACATTGATAAAAGAGAATAAACAAAGAAGAAAAAAAAGAAGTGCACAGATCACATGGAGGGACAGTAAGGGGGTGATCATGGAATAAGACAGCGGGAGAACCGCGTCTTGTAAAATAGAGGATGACGACCTCCCCTACATCATGCAGAACATCTGCTAAATAGATGACACGCCGGTTGTTACGAGTCTAGTTGCTTTCAGTCTTGCGATGCAAGCGAATCGGAATTAGAATCTATATTTTCTCCATTCTCCAGTGAAGTTTTTCCACCCCTGCCGGATAGAAGGACTTCACGATGAGAGGACGGGCTTTAGAGCTGATCACGGGATTTCTCGTGGTTCAGTTGCTGTTGCCTTTGCCGGATCAAGTGAACGCCATGAAAAACAGACTAAGGAAACAACGCTCCAAACCGCAAGAGCATCAGCAATCTAGCAACGATTATGAATATGATTATAACTACGAGAACTACGACGAATACGATGAAAAAAACGGTGAGTGTCTTATGAATGTTCGAAAAAATTTCACACATACAATGAATAAAAAAAAAAGAATAACTTTTAATTTAACAATATATTCTTTTTACTAATTTTTTCTTCATCGATAAGAACACATGTATATATAGGCAACATATGTAAGAATTTTTTTAATGTATTACTAATTTATAAGTATTACTTATAAAAATATCTTGATTTTCGTTTAATTAATACCAAAATATTAGATTACACAATGTGTAACGCGACATTTGTTGAATACTAGTTTCTATAATTCAAATTAACACAAAATTTTAAATACAATTAGGATTATTTTAAATAAAACAGGAATTTTGTTTATTATCACTCAGTTAACGTTAAATATTCTTGAAATATTTGTGAAATATTCTTAAAAAGCCCAAAATAATAATTCCAAGAGTATTCCGTAATATTCCAAAATACTTTTTTAAAATGTAAGATTTAAATAATATAATATTTAAATAATCATAAATATTAAATATTCCATTTATGCATCATTATATATTCGAAAAATGTTCTATATATATACATTCCATAAAATTATAATTTTTGTAGAAATGTTAGATCCAAAGACCCTGAATTAATTTTTAAACAAAATTGTATTGTCAAAAATGGCAGAAAAAATGTTTACGAAAAAGTACAGAAAAATTCATAGTTTGAGACATTTGAGAAATTCTTAATTTTTCTTAGATATTCGTAGTGGGACATAGTCGTTATTTAAAGGTGAAGGATTTCTTGATTTTTAAAACAAACAACATATTTTATGTTCCACTACGAATATTTATGAAAAATTAAAAATTTTGTCTCAATTTATTATAGTTTTTCATAAAATTTTTGCGTCAGGGATATTTCATTTAATGTATCACCTTCCTAATGTTGAGGACTCATTTCACAAACAAAATAATAAGCGCTCTACTATATATTTTTCAATATGGTTTTTATTTACCAATTAATAGTTAATATATCTCTGTCGTGACTTTTTGTCGGCTAGAATGCGTAGTGCTCGCGGGTGATGATTTTTGTGATGTACTTATACAAAAAGTTTTCGTGCATATAATATTCCGAATATTTTTTAAATATTTAAACACTCTGTAAAAATTCTTTCGGAATATTCGGAACATTTGGAATACAAATCGAATCTTTTTATGAATTGTTTTCACGAATGTGTTAGCTGAAGATTGAAATTAAAATAGCAATTCTTATTAATTTTCAAAAGTTAATTTTCAAATTTTTTTCTTTTGAACTTTTGTATCATTTTTTGTTGTCTTCTCCAATAATCTGCAAATTAAATTATTATTCTACTTAATAACTATAATAACAATTTTATTTTATTTAACTAATTTTATTTCAAAATAAGTAAAATATAATTATGGAGAACAATTGTTCAATTCTGTCTCGTTAATTGACTCGGAAGTTTTGCGTTACAGATTAATCTCGTTAAAAGGATCACATAAAATAATTAATCTTGTTTTAATCCTCTCTCTCAGAGTAATCTAATTAATACCATTTATTTCAATTTATTAATTGCAAATCCAATTTAATACGACTCACAATTATAAGAGATGGCTTCCGGTTTAGTTTTCGATTTTTCGCAGATATTAAAGATGCTATAACATTCGATAATTTACATAGATATACATTTAGATTTTTTTAAATATACATTACGTACATATACATTAGATACACATTATATTTGTTTATATGTAATAAATTCTCTTTAATAATTCTCTTTAATAATAATAATTTTAATTTTTTTCATTTAATAATCATAAAGATATTATTTTTGTAGAAACTACAACAATATTACCATCACGTACAATATCAGATATCACGCAACTTTCGGGTAAGCGAAAGTTTTATTATTATAATATGACAAAAAATTATTACAAAATTATTTTCAATAGTTTCAATTGTAACTCAATTACTATAATTATAAAAAATAATATTTAATTATTCAATATAGAGAAATTCGAAATAACAACAGAAGCATTTTTGAGGCGAGAAAAAACACCTACAGATTTACCAGCGCCTACGACAACTCAATTTTATGATCATGGTAGATCAGGTAGATATATAAAATTAACTAGAAAATTATTTTTATGATAAAAAAATAAGAAAATAAATAGATAATTAGAATAAAATGTTTTTGTTCATGTTCTTTGAGATTTAAACTTTGATTATTCTACAAATTTAGAGGAGATTAGTTCCACATCTGCTCGGGATCATTCAGTAAGCAAATTATTTGATAACTAAAGAATTAAAAAAATCAAATTCTATAAGAAATAGTGATTGTTAGTTTTTTCAGGTTTTACCTACGGAGATTTTACCAAGTGAAAGTAACATATATAGTTCTGTGGCTATACCAGGACCACGAGTTCGTAAACTTATAGTTATAATAAATAGTTATGTGAAAAAGATATAACAATTTACAAGTATTTAAAAAGTAATATTTATAAATTAGGGTTCACCTGGTCGACCTGGAGATGATGGTCGTCCTGGCGATTCAGGATTTCCTGGACAACCTGGTACGCCTGGGATCCCAGGGCCACCTGGACCTCCAGGACCTGTACCTGATGTAAGAAATCTTTTTATAATTTAAAATTGTTTTTTTGTTTATTTATATTATTTAAAAAGTGATACGCATGAGTTATTTATTAATAATAAATTTATTAATGATTGAATATATGTATGTCGCATAATTAATATAATAATTTATTAATGTATTTAAAATATTGATAATAGGTATCTCTTTATTATCAACAACTGGCTTTGTCTCAAGCAAATGAAGATAAAGGTCCATCCGGAGCGGCATCATTGTACGGACCAGAGGCATTATCTTACATTCAAACACAAGTAGGCCCGATGGGTCCGCGAGGTCCTCCAGGTAGACGATTCGATTTTTAATAATTTTTTCAATTTTATCTAAATAATCGTTGATCTTTTAAATTATTTTAATAATTCTGTTTTAAATTATGTTTTTAATGTGCTATTTAAAAAATATATATATTCTATCTTTCAATTAGGTCCATCTGGTCCTCCTGGTCCTCAAGGTTTTCAAGGTACACGAGGTGAAACCGGTGAACTGGGTTCTCCAGGCCCTCCTGGTATGCCAGGTCCTAGGGGTTTACCAGGATTGCCTGGAAAAGACGTAGGATTATTTTTATATATATTTAATTTGTTTCTTATATTTAAAATTTATATAATACTTTTACATTTATTTAATTTTATTTACAAACTACATATGTATACATAATTACATATTATATTTAAATAAAATATTTTATATTTTATTAACGATAGGGTATTAGTGGAGAAGATGGTGAAACTGGTCCATCAGGATCGCCTGGTGCTATGGGACAACGTGGTCTTCCAGGAATACCTGGGCTTCCAGGATTGAAAGGTCACCGTGGTTTTCCAGGTCTAGATGGTGTCAAAGGTGAGCAAGGAACTTCTGGTGAAAAAGGATCTATGGGTTCGCCTGGGCCGATGGGACCAGTAGGACCGATGGTATGTAAAAAATATAAAATATAAATAATTAGGAATAAATATGTGTATAATATTAAAATAAATTTATAAAAATACACTACTTAATAAAATTAAAACATCGTTTGTTATACTCTATAAAAAAAAAATAGGCAAATTTCAAGATGAAATAACTTCATAAAAAGTTATCATATCAAAACGTTTAAAAAAAGTATTTTATAATTTGAAATCTCTACTTTTCAGATCGATATTTTTTGGTGAAATTCCACTGCACGAATTAAAAATTGCATATAAATGCGGTTACAGCATTCGAAAAAGTGAATCTTTATCTTTAATTTGCTTTTTTATTGAGCTCTGATTAACGATTTTTTTTCACTGAATTATTCAACATTAAAGTAAAAAAAGATCATTTTTCGAATGCCGCATTTGTATGCAATTTTTAATTCGCACTGTGGAACTTTGAAAATGTCATTAAAAATTTTGATTTGATGCATCTTTATTTATATTTGTATAATTCTATAAAATATCAGTAAGATCGTTTTCTAAAATAATGATCTGAAAGGTAGAAATTTTTCAAGCCGTAAAATGCTTTTTTAAATACTTCGATACAATGATTTTTCACGAAATTATTCCATTTTGAAATTTGCCTATTTTTACATGACAACAGGTAATGCTTTAATTTTGTTGAGCAATGTATATTGTATTCTCATGACGTAATTTTTAATGAAAAACAGAGATAAAACATTTTTCTGTATAAATATTGAATATTGTTGACACAGGGTCCAGCTGGACCTCGCGGTGAAAGAGGTAGAGAAGGTCCGTCGGGACCTCCTGGGTTGAGAGGCCTCGATGGAATTGCTGGGCCACCTGGGCAACCCGTAAGTAAGCTAAGCAATTGTTACTTTACAATTTAGAGATTGAAATACTGCATATATTAAGATATACCTTGAGATTCTTTGAAAAATTTGTAATTTTTTACAAATATTTATGCATTATCTGATTAATTATTAATTATTTATCTAAATATATACTTTTCACATTTATTTAAACGTAATGTTAATATTGTTTATAGGGTGTTATAGGCAAACCTGGCTCACCAGGTTTTCCAGGCAATCCTGGAGTTAAGGGTGATCAAGGATTGCAAGGATCGACAGGAAACCA
>NW_017259183.1:4868385-4870251 GCF_001594045.1 Atta colombica | reverse complement strand
ACATATATATATATATATATATATATATATATGTTGCTGATTAGTTTTATGTTATATTTATTTGAGAAGATGGTTTTATTTATTTTCTTTTATTTTAATTAATATTTTATAACAAAGGCGAAAGTGGCCGTCCAGGACAACCTGGTGAAACTGGTCCACAAGGTCCTCAAGGCAAAGATGGAATTCCGGGTGAGAAAGGAGCCACTGGAGCAATAGGACCCGTTGGTATGATCGGGTTTCCGGGTGCTCGAGGTCAACCTGGAACACCGGGTAATCCTGGTATCCCTGGCGCCAAAGGAGCACCTGTGCGCATAAATACCAACAAGAAATAATTCAAGAAACTGTAAAAGTTATTTTTTATAAAACCTTAATGATATCTTTACAGGGCCTTCCTGGTGATAGAGGTTTGAAAGGAGATACTGGAGTGAAAGGTGATGCAGGAATGCCTGGTCCGCGTGGACTTCCGGGATCTCCTGGGAATGAGGGCAAAAGAGGTAAAAGGGGTATGCAAGGGCCAATCGGCTCTGTAGGACCTCCTGGAGAACGCGGCGTATCTGGAGAACGTGGTTTTCCTGGATCAGATGGTCCCATCGGGCCTCAAGGTATTACTTATTGTATATTATATTACATCCCTGGCAAGACAAAAATTTTTACGAAAATTTTTACAGAAAAATTTAATCGAGACAAGATGTTAGAAATTTTTAGTTTTTCATAAATATTCTTAGAGGAACATAGAATGGCATTGTTTGGGGGCGGAAGATTTCTAAGTTTTTTCAAATAACATCACTTTAGATAGTGAAGATTCGTAGTCCTACTACGAATATCTATGAAAAACTAATAATTTCTTGTCTCAATCTATATATTTTTTCGTAAAAGTTTTTCCGCTAGGAATATATGTATCTACATATAAATATATACATATAAATATATACATATAAATATATACATAGAGAAAAAGCCCCTATTATGAGATGCCGAATTCACTTTGGATAAATGCTAGAAATCTATGGGAAAAATTTAAAAAAATAATAGATCTTTTAAAGGGAATTTAATAAGCTTTAGATAATGTTATGTAAAATTTAATTCAAATTCAATTTTTTTTATACATTAAAGAATTGCAAAAAGTGAGCAAATCGCAATGTCAAAAAATTATGCTCCTAATATGAGATGTTCCGAGAAATCGATAATAAAACGCAAAGTACATCAGTATTGCAATTAAAAAACTTTATTTAATGTTTCTAAAATAAACATAGCCAGTGCGCATACAAAATGAGTATGAGATGTATGACTATACCTAGCTGACTCGTCTTCAGGTAGGCTTCATTAAAATGAAGCATCGTAGAAACAGGCACTCGATGTTTATTTTCGATCGAGTGTCCTTTTTATTTTTGTACAATAACATTTATGTTTTAACAATTTTCGATTTTCACAGACATAGAAACAAAGGTTATTTTATATTAGAAATCTCTAAGTATCTCATATTACGATTTTCACGCCTTATGGTTTTACGATCATCAAACCTAATTTTTGTAATTAAGCAATTCAACATATCGCGTATTTTTCTATTAGTATGATCTTACTCTATCACCACATGAAGAATTTATTGCCAAATATTTATTTATTAAGTAATAAATAAGATTTTAAAGCTTATCTCAATGAAATTTGAAGACATCCAAATTCTAAAATCTTTTTTTGCAACGACTACAGATATGACTTAATAATGAGTTTTCCACTAAATAATTTTTAATCTAAAAACAATAAATTCATGATGGAATCAATAGATAGCGTTTATTGGTTTAGGGGAAATGCCATTATATCATATTAGGCGCCTATCTCATAATAAGGGGCTTTCCTCTCTCTTTATAC
>NW_017259183.1:4845193-4868285 GCF_001594045.1 Atta colombica | reverse complement strand
CCCCCCCCCCCCCCCCCCCCCCCCCACACACACACACACACACACACACACACACACACACACATGTATTGGCAAGGAAGTAATTGCGTTTTTTTTAGCTCAAAGTTGATATACAATATCTTCGTCAAAAATGAATGAAATTTAAATAAAAAAAAGGATTTTGAAGTTTGAAATCTCTACTTTTAAAAGCCACATTTTTCGCAATTTAATCGCAATTTAAAAAAGAGATTCTCAAAGTTGAAACTTTACTCTATCAAGATATATCTATATTGGTTGGTAAGAAAGTAATTGTAGTTTTTACTGATAGATGCCTTTTAAAAAAACGCAATTACTTTCTTGCTTCTTGCCAATCCAATATATATATATATAAATATTATGGTTCCAAATTTTGCATTTTTTAAATAATTTATTATAAACATATTTTTTTATATTAATATCTTTTGAAAAATGCAAAGAAGAATGATTTTTTAATATAAAAATATAAAGTTGATTAGAATAATGATATCACCCTTAGAAAAAAAGCATTTCAATATACTGATTAACTATTCAGTAACTATAAAATATCATCAGTTACTGAATAATTAATCAATATACTGAAATACTTTTTCTTAAGGGCAAGAATTAATTAATAATATTTTTGTTGTATTCATATTTTACTTATTATTATCTAAAAAATTCTTTCAAAAACTCATTAATATCTAAAAAAAAAAGAGTGACTGAAAAAAAGTAGCTTTTTCGCTTGTTTTTGGGCTCTCAATTTTTGGGTTGAACTGTGTGCCAAATGATACCCTACAACAAGATATTAATTACAAGGAAGTTTTAAGTTGAAATGACAACTGTTATATTATAGCTGGAGGGAGGGGGGGGGGAGGGAAATATTACGCCATACTAAAATCTATTTTTTTTTACATTCATAACAAATTGATTTACAAAATTACTTTATTAATTTACCTTATTAATTTACAGAATAAGTAACGTTGAGTTGATCTTGCCTTTATCAGCTAAATCAACTGCGATCTTGTCATCTTGGCTGGATCAAAAGTACACTTGAATACAGTACAATTGCACATATCATTCACATAGATCGATTCCCAATAATTTTTAACTATTTTATCAATGAGATTATATTATTTTAAATTAGCCAATTAGCGATATGAGCAATTGATACACACCTGGTTGGATTTAATTGTCTTAAAATACTGGACCTCACAGACATACAATTCGATAATGAATTTTGATTTTACTCCCTATCTCCCAGCTTGATAATAATTATCACTTTAATTTGAAAATTTTCTGTAATTAATCTCATTATAAATTTGGCACACAGTTCAGTACCAAAATGGAGAGCCCAAAATGGACGATTTTTTCGGTCATTTCTTTAACTTTTAGATATTTGATTTATGATAAAATTTACAAAATTCTCTCCAGTGTGTGTGTGTGTGTGTGTGTGTGTGTGTGTGTGTGTGTGTGTGTGTGTGTGTGTGTATTTTATCACACATTCGTACATATTCTATGTTTTAAAAACATAAAATATGACAATTATAATAATTGTAAGTATAATAATTATCAGGGCAACCTGGTGATCGTGGTCCTCCAGGAGCTATTGGATCAAAAGGTGCTACTGGAGATCCTGGACGACCTGGACCAGCAGGATTACAGGTATACAGTAATATTTTATCTAGAAATCATGATTCCTCAGTCAATTTGAATTTGAGCAAAAAAATACTAAGATACGTAACACATACTTGATGCACGTAAACAAGTACATAGATCGTGCAATGATGTAGTAGTACTGGACACATAATCGACGACAATATCTAATGTAAGCAGTAGAATGCGATTCACATATTAATTTAATTTTATACATTGAGAAGGATTGTATTACAATATAATATTAGATAATATATATAATACAATATATATAATATATACAATACATATATATATATATATATACATATATACATATTAATATATATACATTAATGTAATATTTCATAAGAAAAATATATGTAAGATATGGCATTCAAATATCAGCCGAGCTTGAATAGTTTCATTTTAGCTTTTGACTTGTTGAATTTCATTCTATCGAGCCATACAATATAGCATTTTTATAGTAAAATTTTAACATTATGTATTGTAAAAGTATTATATTTGATATATAACTATTGAATAAAAAATTCAGGGTGCACGTGGTTTAATGGGTAGGCCCGGAGCCACCGGGAAACCAGGTAATCCTGGGGAACGTGGAATTCAAGGTGCGGATGGCAAGCCTGGAGAACAGGGACTACCTGGTCTGCAGGGTCTACCAGGACCAATAGGATCACCAGGAGAAAGAGGATATTCTGTAATTGCTTAATGATTCTCGTAACGAGTATACAGTAACAAATATAATCTATAATATAACTTGAACATAAAAATATTTTTGTATACAATATAAAAATAAAGCTTAACAATGTAAGTATTAATATAAACATTAATACTATATTATCTCTAATGCTCTGATATTTTTTTCAAACTTTTATTGTATTAGGGAGAACGTGGAAAAGATGGTGAGCCTGGCAATCCAGGTTCACCTGGTCCAAGAGGAGATACTGGTAAAGAAGGACCTCCAGGAGTAGCGGGTCCACCAGGCCCATCAGGAAGCGACGGCGCACGAGGTCTTCCGGGGCCCACTGGCTCTAGAGGTTTTCAAGTACGCAACGTAGAAACATACTGTAATTCTCGTAATGTAGAGGATAAAATATAATTTATTAAATAAAACATGTGCTTGTACATACAGGGTCTTCCAGGTGCCGCAGGTAATCCGGGTGTTCCAGGCAAGGACGGAGAAGCAGGAGTACAAGGACATCCCGGTCCGCCGGGAATGGTCGGCGATAGAGGCGAGCGAGGATTTCCGGGAGAAAGAGGACTTATTGGACCTCCAGGACCTATGGGACCTAGAGGAGAAACCGGAACACAAGGCTCTGACGGTCTTATTGTATGTCTTATATTTCGATTTTGGACATTCATATTGTCTGGAGATGTGTTCCAAATTAAGCATGAAGCGCATGATGTATCATTTATCTCTGTTGCATATTTAATTATAAAAAAGAATAAAATGGTACATCATGCGCTTCATACGTAATTCGGAACGAAGTATATAAAAGCTCGTTCACAAAGTTACAACGAATTAAATCTATAATTGGCAAATTTTATTTCTTAATTATAAAAATTGTATTTGTTTTTATTTTTATTCTTTAAAAAATTAATTTTATTAAAAATAATAAACTTTTAAATTTAAATGTAATTTTATATTTAGTGAGAATTCTCATGAATTATTGATTTGATTCAGATTTTAAACACTTACATTAGCGTATGATAGATTGTATATGTATATTGTATACTGCTTAAAAAAATTATGCATAGAAAAATTTTGGGCAAAAATTGGCCAACTTTGAATGATAATTTTGCGAAAAGTTATCATAGGATAATGTTTTTTTTTAAATTAAAGCTTGAACTCTCTACTTTAAGGCGCTATGGCCAGATTTTAAATTTAATGCACCCCCACCACTGCAATTCTCAAAATATGAGGGTGTATTTGTTATATTAAAAATTGTAAAGTTTGACGGAATACATGAACTTTGTAAAATTTTTTGGGGGAATACCATTTGCAGTAACATAAAGTTTGAATTTTTTTTTAATTTAAAAAAAAGAGCTGCGATTTTTTTTTTCGCAAAGTTACAGCACTTTAAAGTAGCCCTCGTATTTTTGACATGCAATACTGACATTACCTGCGTTACCGAAAATGTATCATGATGAGATTGCTGGATGGATTTTGCACATTGTATTTCTGCGTGTATGTAAATTTCAGAAACACAATGTGCAAAATCCATCCAGTAATCTCGCTGCAGTGCATATTCGATAATGGAAGTAATGTCGATAGTAAATGTTAAAAATGTGTGGGCTACTTTAAAATGTTGTAACTTTGCAAAAGAAAAAAAATACACAGCAACTTGTTTTTTTTTTAATTAAAGGGGAAAGTTCTTTATGCCGCTACAAACGGCATTCCCTTAAAAAATTTTAGAAAGTCTGTGCATTCCATCAAACTTTACAATTTTCAAAATGACAAACACATCCATATTTTTTATATTTTAGAGTTACATTGGTAAAGCTGCATTAAACTTAAAATTTGGTCATAATGTCTCAAAGTAGAAATTTCAAGCTTTAATTAAAAAAAAAAAAACATTATTCTACGATAATTTTTTGCAAAGTTATCATTAGTTATCAAAGTTGGTCAATTTTTGTCTAAAATTTTTCAATGCCATAATTTTTTTAAGCAGTATATATCATTATGAGAAATATATGTATAAAGTTTATGCATTTATATATTATTCCAGGGTTTACCAGGACCCAAAGGAAACAAAGGAAGTTTCGGTTCACCGGGATTATTAGGACTTCCTGGTGCGAGAGGATTACCCGGAGAACCTGGACAGAAAGGAGAAAGGGGCACAATCGGACCAATTGGACCCGAAGGTCCCTCAGGTAGCATTATATGTTATTTATAAATTAATTAAAAAAATTTAAATTAATTTTAATATAAACAATTACAATTTGAAATAGACTAATGAGAATAAATCTAGTTAAATAAGAGAAATGCTATTGTTCGATTGTAACAGATCATGATGATCAAATGTTTCTGTATGAATTTATATACATAAATAATTTTGCAAACCGTGCATCGAAATCTTTTTCGATCTTAAAACACAATCATGAACAGAGAATTAGAATAGTAAAATATCATATACTAAATTGACAAACAATTTAATAATTTTTAGTGCTGATAATAATATAATCATATTATATTAAAAATAATTTTTCAAAAATTAATACTTTTTTATTAATATATTATAGGACACATTGGAGAGCGTGGTCCACAAGGAGAAATTGGACCTCCTGGCTCTCCTGGAGAACCAGCTGAACGAGGTGATCCAGGTCTTCCTGGTCTCATTGGTGAGCCTGGAGCTCCTGGTAATCCAGGAGAAAGAGGACCTCATGGATTACAGGGCTCACAAGGTTTTCCAGGCCCACAAGGGTTAATCGGACTTCCGGGCCTGAAAGGTGATCGTGGATATCCGGGTTTAAAGGGAGAACAAGGAAATCCGGGATTACCTGGTAATAAACAAATAATAAATAATTCTAAATTGTTAATAACTAACATAATTGTAATTTATGAAATATTTTATGTTTTTATTATATATAATTGCTATTACATACTATTATAAACTATACTAAGATGATTCATATCAAAGTGACCGATTTAATTATTATTAGCGAAATTTAAAAATATATGAAAAAGTATAGTTATATCAACGTATCTTCAGTACAAAGGGGGACATCATATAGTGGAAACAATTATTTATTATAAGTGGAGGCATTGGAAACATTCAAGATCAACTTCATTTTTTTTTAATGGAATTTTTTTAATGGAATATGAATTTTTTACACAATATGATTCCTCTACATATAAAAGTATTAAGGTAGAAAATCAATCACCATATTAGAAAATCAATAATTTGTGAGATGTGTTATACTTTATTCTGACACGTAAAATGTTAAATAATTAATGAACTTAATTTTTTGATAATCACACTTTAGTACTTTGTGACCGTACTTAGCATGGCATAACTTCATCGCGTTTTCTCACACAAAAATATCGAGAATTTGATCTTCAATGTTTAAAAAAAAAATATCGTAATTAATCTTCAAGTGACCGCTCAACTGATGAACATCAGACACAAGAAAGCGTATTCTTGCTCGATATTACAGATAATTTGAAAATTGATATTCTTTTGCAATTAAGATCAGATTGAAGATCCTTAAACAGGACTTTCTCTAGCGACGGAGGCAAACCGATTGCTCAGCTAATGTAATCAGTGGGTAATTCGTATGAGTGGGAAGAGTCAGAGGACGAGAGATAGAAGATATCAATCATACAAAATTACATTACATTAACAAATAACAATATTGTATTTGAGAATTACGCGATACAAGACGTTGATTATAACATACGGATCTCGCACAGTTGAATCAAGATTCTCGTTCTTAAGATTATTTTTCGCTCAAAGATTATTTCTCGACTTAATTTCCGAATGAAAGCGAAAAGTTCATGTAGCAACTAATCGTTTCAACCCGAATAAAGAAGACAATAAGACACACTTGTCGTAAGACCATTTATAATTACACGTAATTACAAGAAACGACGACATGATTTACTTATGACGAGAAGAGCAACGCTAAGAATTGTTAATTGCGATACAGAACGATTTAGCTGGATGGTACGCAGCAGCTGGACTCTCGATACTCGAACTGTTTTTCCCTTTGAGGGATGAAAGTATATTTATTGTGCGTTAAGCGTGACCCATTCAGATTTCGCGACACGCTATTGGCCATATATAAAAAAATAATACTCGTCTCCAAAAATTCGCCTCCTCAATCAGATATCTGCTGGTATAGACTCCTCGAAACAATGGCTGTATTCAGTAGAGAAAGCTTTACAACTGTTGTAAAATTTTTCAGTATGATTTATATTTAGATCCATAGTAAACCAACAATAAAAACCAATCGTATTGAAGAATTTTACAACAATTGCAAAGCTACTTTCTCTGTTAAACGCAGCTAATGACTTATACATTTATACGGCACACTTAATCGGGTTTAATAATATCCATAGTTATGAAATTGGCTAATCGTTCCATTCTTCCAAGGAATAGCTATGATTAATACAGATAATATCCGTAATTTGATCCAATTTCATAACTACGGATATTATTAAACTCGATTAAGCATGCTGTGTAACAGAGGTCAATGTCTTCGGAATCCTCGACATCTGCAATCAGCTTGTGTCACAACCAGTTAAAATGTATTATACAGATGAACTAGTAAAGTAGGAGACACACAGAGACCTAATCAAAATTAGGTGGAATTGGATCAGACCCTAATTGATCTAATTTCGATTCTCGCGACCCAGTGAATAGCGTGAATCCATGATATAATCGCGTGACTTTTCGCGATATGGTGCGGGTTCAAATTGCTGGGCAGATTATTATTCTCTCTTATTTTCTCTTATTTTCTTACATGAACGACTCCTCATATGATCTTGAGTTCATATGTCATTGCTCGATAGAACACAGTCCGTCTTCTGCGGTGCTGCCTTCGAATCCTCCGTTGTTTCCTTAAAGAGAATTTCTGGATACCTGACACCTTGTCATGACGTTGTCTTTCTTTACAAAATTGATTTTTTTAAGAAAATTTACAAAATTTCCTTACAAAAGTATCTTCTTCTTTTTTGATTTTGAGTGGCCCTGGTCTTCTTTTCGAGGTTCACTTAGCCAGTTTTCTTCGAGATGTGGTAAACAAATATAAAAATTGGAATGCAATCCACCTCGAACCGAGCAGGTGTAGCAAAAAGAGATAATGCAATCAAAATGAAAATGGAAGGCAGCTCTTCACTGGGGCGACCTGTAACCACGACGAAGGGACTAATAATGTGATACAATTGCATAGTCAAAGCTGGCCACGCTTTTCAAAAATATAATTGAGGTGATGCAACATTCGAAGCGAAACAAGATTCGCATTCGATCTGCTTGAGTGCATCCATGCGATTAAAATTGGTGTCAGTAGTACAAGGCATCACAATCAATGGATGCGAAAAAAAAAGAAATATACGGTCCCGTCTGTGAGTGTTTACTGCTATTGGATGATCTAGAAAAATACACCAATAGCAGCGAACGTTCATGGATCCGCCCCGTAACAGTTAAGTCTAATGAACGCAATCTATAATATGTGCTATAAAATTTGTCACGTCGCATTTTCCAACATATTCCTATCATAGTTCTTACTCACTCCAACAGGCATTGGAGTGAATAAAGAATTATAGTAAAAGCATATTGGAAAATGCAACGTTAGCAAATCTATAATACCATTTTTTTTAGATAGTTTGGTTAATAATTTTGATAAACATCATGATAAAAATGAAGATGAAAATGATAACTTTAAAAAATGTTTGTTTCACTTATCTATTATTTGGTATAAAATTTTATATGGAGAATACTTTTATATTCAATAAAATAAAATCGGAAAATTTGTAAATCCTTAAGAGAAAAAATGAATTTTTTTCTTAAGATTACGATAAGAAGAACGAAAAAAGACTAAAATTGATGATGTTCACTCAATTTATGATTTATATGAAGATTTTTCGATTTTCACTGAAAAATAACGATTCATCATAACTTTAAATGATTTTCTCAGCACATAATTTTTTTTCTTCGTGATTCTATAATACATTCCAAATATTAAATAGAAAACACTACATGAGCCAAATTAGAGGCAAAGAATAGTGTTACTCGTTAGTCATTTTGAGACAAAAATTTTAGTACTAAAATGTCAAGATTATAGTTTTTGAATTATAAGCATTTAAAGTTAGCGAATTATATCGTCTAAAATTTGCGCGTTAAGTGTGATTGACATTTTACGTTGTAAAATAAAATATCAAACACCTAAACGCGCGAACTTTAAGTGATTCGCTAATTTAATTCAATTCGCTTATAATTCCAAAATTATTGCAGCCTCGACATTTTAGTATTAAAATTTTCGTTTCAAAATAACTTTAGGAATCTATTATTAGTAAGTGTTGCGGTACATCTGAGACATCCTCTGCAATAAACTATATATTTTTAATATATTACATACGGATACTAATAATACGTAATGAAATTATTTTTTATTTACAAATGAGGAAGGTAATATTTCAGGTGCACATTTTATTTTTTTAAAACATGTATTATGACTCCCAGTTGACGCGAATCAGCGAATTGCGAGTATCTAAGAGAGATTATCAGTTCTCAATAACAGTTAAATTACGATACAATAAAATTACGAATAGACAGCATGGGTTCAAATTAATAAAAGTTTTTATTATATATGAATTGATTAACAGGTAGTCACGGCGAGATTGGAGCACCTGGACCTATTGGAGTTACTGGTGTTAAGGGAATCAGAGGTGATCCTGGAGTACGAGGTGAACCTGGTTTAATGGGCCCACCTGGTATTATAGGACATGTTGGACCATCAGTAAGTCATTAATTTCCATGAATCATATTAAATTTTAATAAACAGATGTACACGCGCGCGCGCACACAAACACACACACACACACACACACACACACACACACAAATACATACACACACGCACGCACACAACACAAAACAAACACATACATACACGCACACACAAAAAGCATATTGTGAGATAATTAGAACATCGGAGATAAAAGAGTAAATAAAGCATTGGATTATTACTAAAAATATTACAGGGACCACCTGGAAATATAGGACCATCTGGTGCTCCTGGATTGCCTGGTGTCAAAGGTGATGCGGGCGATACTGGACGTCCTGGAAATCCAGGTCCAATCGGTAACCCTGGTCTACCTGGAATCGATGGAATTAAAGGCGAAAGTGGATCTCCAGGCTCTCAAGGACTAACAGGTTCTCAAGGACCTCAAGGTCCGCCTGGCGAAAGAGGTTTACCGGGCCTACCTGGTTCCCCTGGTCCTATAGGGAATAGAGGATTACGCGGAGCTCCCGTAAATAAAAATATATAGTTACACTTAAAGAAAGAAACTTATTGGACTGTATATGTGAATACACAACTAATAAGAATTAAAAACCTTTAACCTCGAAGCTGGGGTGAACTTCCGAAAACGTCAGATGTTCAATTGTCACGAATTTTGGCAAAAATACTCTAAATAACATCAAATGAATGTCCTTAAATGGATTTTCATTGACACAAAGATTTGAAAATCGGGCGTCTGACGTTTTCGGAAGTTTATCCCGAAGCGTTAAGTGTTCAAATAATTCAATACTACAATAATTCAATACATGTCATCATAAAAATTGCACGCCAAATTGATTTTCCAGACTTTTAAAACGCAATTTTGACAGAATTATAGTAGTAATATCATAATTTGATGCTCATAAGCAACTTGGATTAAAAAGATTTTAATAATTTATTTATAAATTTATTAAAATCTATAAATAATTTTATTGCAAAAATATTATTTTGATCGGGAATCGGACCCGAATCTCCCTCTTGCAAGATGAATATCCTTAGGCACCGAAATTTGATAGTCTGTGAGGACAGTTGTAAGCGGAAGATTCGGCAATATATTCGGTAATAGTCATGATGACGTATGATAGTATCGAATTATTTAACCACTTATAGCTTTGATCGTTAAAGCTTTTATTTCTTATTATGTAGTTATGAAATAGTTTAATACAAAATAATTTATTTTTATTACAGGGTGAAATAGGACAACCTGGAAAAACAGGAGTGGAAGGTCCGCCTGGACCTCCTGGATTAATAGGTTCTCCAGGTACTCCAGGTCATACAGGAGAAATAGGACCGGAAGGACCAATTGGAAAACCAGGTCCACCAGGTATAGGAGGTCGACCAGGTGATAAGGGACCACCTGGAGTACCTGGTGCTGCAGGACCATCAGGTCCTCCTGGATTATCTGTACAACTTTTGTTTTATCTTTCTTTGTATAAACAAAGTAATAATAATTATCAGTAATAGTAATAATTTATTCCTCTCCTTTTAATAGGGACCACCTGGACCTACCGGACCTACCGGACTTACTGGAGAACGTGGTCCGAAAGGTGAAACAGGGCCGCAAGGTGTAGAAGGTCCACAGGTAATGGGCTTTCAACTAACTTAATGTAATTCTGATAAGTTTGAAATTAATTAAAATTAAAATTTAAAAAATTAAATTAAAAATATTAAATTAATTTTATACATATATAAATCGGTTTTTAAAAATAAAATTCTTGTAATAACGATATAATTTATGTAAGAATTTCATCTTGAGCACACATACACACGTTCTAATATTTTCAGGGGCCACGAGGAAAACCCGGCCCAGCAGGTCTTGAAGGTATAAAAGGGGATCGCGGAGAAGAGGGACAAAAAGGAGCTAAAGGACATCGGGGATTTACTGGTTTACAAGGATTACCTGGATCTCCTGGTTTAATAGGAGAAAAAGGTATACCTGGTCTACCAGGACTTCCTGGTAAAGACGGAGAACCAGGTATTAGAGGTAATCCTGGACGAGAAGGCAATCCTGGTCCTATCGGACCTGTGGGAAATCCTGGATCAAGAGGTCCACCTGGGGAAGAAGGTCGCCAAGGATCACCGGGTCTTCCAGGACCTCCTGGACCACCTGGTCCTCCTGGAGAAGTGGGTTTCGGTTACGATGCAGCGTCTTTAGCAGCATTTATAGGTATGGCTATAATTAGTCCAAATTCTACTATATTTTTAAAAAAGTTTATTACATGAACATTATATAAAAAACTTCTAAAGAATATCCAGAACATCATCTAGATAAATTTAAACATATGTTTAGATTTTTCTATATTATTTAAATTTTTAAAATATTAAAAATAATTGAATGAAAAAATTTACTTTTATTTAAATTATAAATTATTATAGTTAAATAGTGTTAAAAAATTATTTACTGTATAGGACAAGGCCAAACCAAAGGACCAGATCCACTTGGAGATGAACCACCAAGAATATTTAGTAAAGATATCACTGAAAAGGAACGAAGAGAATTACTTTTGAAAGCGTACGAAAATTTAAAATTGTCGTTCCAAAAATTGATGAAACCGGATGGTGAAAAGAATTCGCCTGCTAAAACTTGTCGAGATCTATTTGCCGCTTACCCGGACAAATTATCTGGTAAATTTAAAAAATCATAGTTACAATTATAACTATTCTTTATGCTTATTTTGATTTTCAAAATTTGTTTTTTTCAATAATAACAATAAAATATATAAAATTATATAAAATAATAGATATATAAAATTAATTAAATTTCTTTTTAGGAAAAATCTTAGTTAAAAAAAGTTTTAATTGAGAAAAGCGAATATTAAAAGTGACAAATGTATAGTATTAATACACATTCTATACTTGAGTATTTAAATAAATTTTTGCATTAACAGGCGAGTATTGGATTGATCCAAATGAAGGAGATATTCGAGACGCGATCTTAGTGTATTGCGATGCTGAGAAACGTGCAACTTGCATTTTACCAAATCCGTCGCGTTCACCAGAAATCACTCACATCACTGATCAACAGGAAACTTGGTTGAGTGAGATAGATAACGGCATGAAGGTTGTATTATATTCTTTATACTTTATACTACTTCTAATTCCGCTTGTTAATTGTTGCAACAAAAAATATACAACGCATTACTAGATAAATAATGATTATAAAATAAATTTAATTATTTCGTACAGATTACATATAAGGCAGATAGTAATCAAATCGGTTTCTTGCAATTGCTCTCGAAACATGCGAATCAGAACATCACGTATCATTGTAAAAATAGCGTGGCTTACTTTGATTACGAAAAGAAAACATATAAAAGAGGCTTAAAGCTTTTAGCTTGGAACGATATTGAATTAATACCGCGAGGTAATCAGCGTCTTAGATATGAAATGATAATGGATGAATGCAGGGTAAGTCAATTTTCGAGCGCAATAGTTTTAATACTACCAATCTATTTGTCAGACGAAGACTTTTTTATGGAGGGTTTTATGGAGCTTTCCACACTCAGAGCTCAGAGCTCTTGTGGGTATTGAATTCCACACTCGAAATTCGGACTAAAATGGGGCTATTAAAAATGTACATTAATTTTTGACAATTTAAAAAAATTTTGAGTGATTTGATGAAAAACAGTATTTGTGACTAAAGTAGAAATATATTTCATATTCATATACAATAAAAGATAAAATATTTATGTTATTTTGAAATCCTCCGCCCGTTTGAATGATTCCCAGAAAAGTAAAAAAAGTCTCCGTCTTTGCTATTTAGATACTCCATTTTCATTTTTAAAACCGATGTTTATAAATAGTCTTAACATTTCAAAATTTGATTTTTATTGATTTTCCATTTTTATATTTAATGTATTAATTATTAATGTATTAAATTTGACTTAAATCATAAAATACAGATGTTCTAATTTAAGAAATACTAAATATATACGTAGAAAATAAACAAAATACACACGCACACGCGCGCGCGCGCGCGCGCGCGCACACACACACACACACACACACACACACACACACACATACATACAATATTATATACACACGACAATATTACATTTTTAAAATAGTTTTATATGTATTTTGTACTCCGTAATTTATTTGTGTATTTATTAATTCGTAGGTTTATCGAAACAAATGGGGTAAAACTGTTGTTTCGTACGAAACGGATAAACCCGTAAGACTTCCTATATTAGACGTGGCTCTACGAGATATTGGAAAACCCGAACAGAGTTTTTCTATTGAGATCGGTCCAACTTGTTATGCTTAAAACAAAGTATGATTTGTGATTTTATTTTTTACTTTATGTTGTAATTTTCCATTTCTTAAATATTTGCCTTCCAATTTTAAGGAATAATTATATACACATACATAATATACACATGCATGTATATTAATTCTGTCTAAAGTGACAAATACTAAAAAATTGCTAAAAACAATTACTCAAAATGTTAGATATTTAATTTGTAATGACTTTGTGTATGTTGCTATTTTTTGCAAATTCTCAAGCAGCGGAGATAATTTAGAAATATATTGGATTGAGTAAAAAGTAATTCTATATTTTTATGTCAAATATTGTTCATACAATATTTTCGATAAAAATGAACAAAATTTAAATTAAAAAAAAAGAAAAGGATTTAAAAATTTGAAATCTTTCCTTTCGAAAAGTCAGATATTTTCTAAGTTTATGTGAGTTGAGTAATTTTTACATGTGTATAAAAAATTACGAGTTGAAAAAGTGGAAAATGTTCTTCTCACATTGTGGATCTGTCACGTGCCCAAAAAAAATTTGAAAAAACTTACAATTATCTAATGAAAAAGCTTAAAGTTTTCCCTAAAAAATTATTAAAAAATGATCCTACATGATTTTGTTATACTGAGTTACTTGTAGATTATATAAAGAGTATTCTGGCTTTTGTTCCTAATTCATGTTAAAAATCATCGTGCTACAATTAAAAAAACAGATTCTTAAAAAGCTAAAATTTTACTCTATCAAATCATATAATTAATTAAAATTTATTTTGTGTTTAAAAAAAAATTATTTTATTTCATTCATCAAAAAGCAGAATGAACTTTTTATTCAAATCAATATATGTAGATATATATGTTTAACATAATTATTTTTAAATTATATTGCATTTTTTATTTCTAGGATGAACGCTAAATTAAAAAAAGATATGAAATTTGAAAAGATATATCGCTCGGATATTTTAAAACCAATTCGAAAAATTCTCGGAGTATTTAAATATTATTTTCAATCAAATATTAAATACCTGAGTATTTATACGTAAAAGTATCCACGCAATAACCAATGAATTTACTGAATACGCACTATGCCAAAGTATTGTGTACATAATGATAAATAAGTTTCATATATGTATAAATACACCGTTCAACTATTTAGGAAAAATAAAATTGTGCATTATCAAAGTTATACTCATTCAATATTCTATTCTTACCTATTATATTATCTTATTGCTTTATATGGAAGCATTTTCCAGCATGTAATTTCTTCTGCCAATTTATAAAGTTTTATATTTATTTTTTCATTTGAAGGCAGAAGTCAATTTTTTAAATTTTATAGCTTTCTAGATAACACGAAGTCTAAAATTGTGACATAAAACGTCTTTAAGTCGTCTTTTACAAAATTTTTAGCAAAAAACGTCTTATGACTCGATTTTAGACACCTTTTATTGCCTGGTTTTTCTTTGAATAAGATTTATTATAATTCATTATTAATTCTATGTATTTCTCGCTTCAAAATATAATTTTATTATTTCAACGCTACATATTACATTGAACAATGATTTTCCTGTCGCATATAAAGATTAACAATATATAATGGAACATGATTTTTTTAATTAAAAAGAACAAAGTTCTTCATTTATCATTTCTTCTTTCATTCTTTTCTATCTTTTTTTTTCGAAATATGAACGAATGCTTATTTCATTCTCACAATCAGTACAGGAAATATATGAAAGAATATGCTAAAAGAAATATTCATTTTAACTAAAAGTACATCATGCAATATATTTTATGTGTAAACTATGTTATCTACTGAATAAGTTCCATTTGATCACGAATCCGACCATCCCAGCAACGTATCTATATAGCTATATAGCTATATAGCTATAATAGCTGCTACTGTTGACGCATGCGTGAATGGAACATTCCTCACATCAAATACACCGACCAATGCTGTATCAAAACAGTTTGGCACCTGGTATGAAAAATCTGATATGTATAATATATATATAATTTTATAAAATCTATATTTACAGTTACTTTCTTGAATTGAGGCTTCATTTTATTCAGTATAGTGTTGTGGCAAAAATATTTCCAAAATATTATTTATTTATATCTTAACTACTATATATTGTCTAGTAAACATATGCACATATATATATTTTTAGCATTATTAAAATGTATCATAAATATTGCCATATATTAATAAAAAAGACAAAACTCGGACCTCCTTTTTACTTATATTAAATATTCTATACAATGGTTAGATATTATCTATAAATTATGTATGATACACAATTTATAATTATAATTTATAATCATATTACAACTCTTTTTATGATATAAAATATCGTTATGGCTACGTTAAGACGAACAAATTCAATATTTGATGTCATTCTCTACTGTGCGCTATTCATGCTGTGACAATATTTGATGGCGAAAGGAAGTAAGTGACAACTGCAAAATGCGAGTGGCAGTAGGGCACCAATAACTCCCAACAGTCTCAACTCCCATCACTTCAGTCTTCAGTCATGTTCAGTGGTTCAGTTGTGCTTTGAGCTCCGATCTATTCTATTGTTACCCGTCGTGTCTGGTGAAGAACGCGATTGAGATCATTCAGTAACAAAAGAAAAACGCGAATCTCAGCGTCAACGTCATCGATGACATATTCGCTCGTGGTTAATCAGATTCCCAGGTATGCATCTCATACCGAAATACACGTGGCAGTGTTTTTTGCTTCGACCGCGCGTCTGCCGGACAGCCGTACCTTTATCGATCCTTTAAAGCCGTTTTCGCGCGCAATTTTCCCACGACAAGTATGGGATAAAAGAAAAATTCGGTCGTGAGTTAATAAGATCGAAGTTGATCCTATTCGAGTTCGTCTTCGAGTCGCCGCTGACTCGTAAATGAAAGCCTTTTACTGCTTATTGTGACGTCAGTAGTTCATTGTATTCAATCGTCATTGCCCTTGGCGACGAAAGAATTATTTGATCATTTCAAAACGATGCTGTTTAGAGCGATAGATATATTAGATATGTCCTTTCAAAGAAATTTCAATTGCTATTAATTAAAAGCATTTAGCTTTTTTAATAAAAATATTTAGAATATAATATAATATTGTATACAATTTATATAATTGTAATATTACATAATTGTAATAAATATTTAATATAACTTAATTATAATTTATAATAAAATAAATACAAGAAATAATATATATTGAATAAGAAAGATTCATTGAATAATTACAATAATAAAATCGCGACGATTAATGACGTCTGTGAAAGAAATAATAAGTTTATAATTGAAAAAAAACATAATTTTCTTCAATGTGACTTTAACAATAAATCAAACTGTCATTTGACGACGTGATGTTTACCGCTACATTGACATATCCGGTTTTGCAGTGTAAATTGACTCATAAGTGATAATGTGTACTATATTCTGTATAACAAACAAAATTAGAAAGACAACTCTGCCAAATTCAGAAAATTCACGCATGTCATAGAAGAGGTGTGACTTATCAATCTGTAGTCAGACTATTCATAAATACTAAATATAATGAAAATACGCCTCGAGTATATAAATTTATCTTACATGTAATTATACTTGTTGCCGTTCATCTGTGTGAAAGACATGCCTCTGTACGATATCAGATATAATTTTAGAATTGCAAACGTGACATTTTCGATACTAATAGGATTTTTTTCAAAAAAATAGAAGACTAAAAAATGCAGAATACTATTTCAGGGGAAAGCAATAACGAGAAAATATAATAAAATATAATAAAATTATATCAAATTTTGCATTACACATATATAAATTCTAAATATAAAATTTTTACGAATACTGATAAATTATTTTAAAAGAAAACAATAAATTTGTTTCTTTTTAAGAACATGTATCACGAAAAATACCAAAAGTTATTTATAAATAAATTTATTTATAAATAAAAATTGCAAACTTATCATTGAATTTGGACACGAATTTTATTATTCGATTTTTATACTTTTTCTATAATTTTTTAAATAATTATTATCACATAATTAAAACATACCATTAATGATGTAATATTTCTTGCAATTGTACGCTTATTGTGTAAATTAGATAAGATCGTATATAATTGCTTTTCGTAGAAGCGGAAGCTTGAACAATTCTTGAAATATCTAACATGATTCTTTGACGAAAATTCGAAAATTATTGCAAGTGGCGCAGTTGTAGAATTATCTGTCATAATTTGATCAATAGCTTTTCTTACGTGATTGAAATAATATATTTTTACAAAAATATCTGACAATATAGACAGTTGTGTGACGAGTGTCATAACGTGTCATGGAATCAGCGAGTTGTGATTAACTTTATCAACCGTCTGTAGATACGTATTGAAGTGATTCACACATTTGCAAGTTAAATAATGTTTGTAAATGTAAAATCTATCCGGAAGTTAAGACAATTTGAAGTAAAGTGCTTCCTATCATTGATAATAGAAATATCAGACACAGACAGCGATTAGTGGGAGATATTCGATAATAGAAAAATTTGTCAATATTATCTAATCTTCAAGGAACTTGGAAGAAAAAAATTTAAATTGATTGTTTTAATTTAAAATTACGTTTTTTCTTTTTCGAATTTATTATGTTCAAATTTAAGTAATTTATATTTTTTTAAATGTTAATTTTATTTGAGAAGTGATACACAAAAGATTAATGATAAAAAGAATATTGAAAAGAATATTGAAATTAATAAACGATAATGAACGATTACAACAGTTAAAATAGCTTTTTTTTTATTTATAACGTACGAATTAAAATATACGAATTAAAATTTGCAAATTATTGTTTTGTAAATATAGTATATTAGTAGTTATACATATGTAGGTATTAATAATTACTACTTTAGTGACTAATTACTCCATGTGGCATTTCTTATACTTGTTTACACGATTGTAATTAAAGACGAGGATTTGTATTTCCGTATGACATTACACAGCGCTTAGACAGTAGACAATTCGCTTGATTTTATGTTTTTCTTATCTTGTATCTGATATATGATTATTAAACACAAGATTAAAAATGAGATAAAGAGATTTAGTGTTAAAAGTGTAGTGTCAATGAAAAGAAAACCCTACATAAATGTTTTGAGGGTATTATATTCGTGGCGGAGGTTTATCGGAGGTCTATCCAAGAATGACAAATTTGGCAAACTTATCGCATTTTTCCGTATCACTTATGTCAATATTGCTTAATGTGACACATAATTACGTGATTTGTGTGATTTAAACTTCAGTTTTAAATATTTTCGTAATGCCTTACGATTTATTTTGCGTACACGAACTATAATATTATTTTTTTTTATAAATTAATAAGTTTAGAAAAATTTAACAATCCTGTTCTTACTGAATATTAAATTTATGTTTGATATAATTTTCAGTATTTGTCCATTATTTTCTTTATATTATAATAATCAACAAATAATCAATAATTTCGAATACATTCGCTAATTCCAATTAACGTAAAATTTCTCAACTTACTAATTAAATAAAACTCGTAGTTTCTCAAAATCTACAATCGATTTTCAAATATTCCGTAAATGCGTTACACATAGCATTGCGCAAATTCGAGTAATTCTAGTGTTGTGCTGAATTAAATGTAGAATATTATAAATAAATGCTAATATAGAGACTTTAAATTCTATTAAAAATTTACGAATTTACGAAAGATTAAATCATTGATTAATCTTATTACTGTAAAAGAATAGAAGAAAAAAATAAAAATATAAATTACAAAAAAGAAAATAAAAACTTTACTTTAATATTGTAGTTTAAAATTAGAATGCGTTCTTAGAACTAATTAGAATAGAAACTCATAGACTCATAAAACCGATTAAGTTCCTTGGGTTCGCGCCTGCTCCAGTTTAAAGTTCACTTTGTCACTCCTCCTCGATCCAGCACGTGGTTATGCGACACAATATTGCACAACCTCGGACTTCGATATCGTAATTTAAATATAGAAATTGCGGTTGGTGTACGTGATGCGAGCGTAATGGCGGATGCCGTGTGTTTTTCAGGCATCCTCGTGACCGGAGTATCCCGGAGGACCGTGTCAAGTGTGTCGACGTCAAACGCGAAGGTATAGCAAAGGTGGAGAAGCGTCATCACTGACTTCAAAACCCGCGGGACGATATGACGCAACGCTACCGACAGTGAAGCGATTGAACATCGAAAAGCGGGAAGCGAGTTGATTTCAGCTCAGTCGCGAAGTCGACTGCCGATCGAGAATTCGCGCTTGGCAGCATTAAAGAATCGGACGTGAGAACCTTTCTTCCTGTTCGTTAGTATTCTCACACTGATAACGTTTGCAACGTACATTTGCAGCAAATAGCGAAAATGGCTCTCTTCCGGAAGTTCAATGGTAAGTGCTGACTGATGATTATTATAATTGCATAATAAGCTGTGATTTGATCTAATGTCTTACATTTTTCAATAATAAGCGATAGACATTGCTTCTTATTTATTGTCTTACATTTTTGTTGCTTTATAATGATATTTTTAGTTTTCATTATCAATTTTTATTTTTATTATTCTATGTCATTCTTTAAATTAGGTTAGATATGTACTGATTTATTATTTTCAATTATTTTCAAATATAAAGTTTCTTGGAAATTAAGGCCCTATTCTAATATTTATAACTATACATTGGTTTCGTAAATACCATATGCTACATTATAAATGCAATTGTATAATGTATTTTCTATTAATAATAAAGTCGTAATACTACTTTTACATATGTAGAGATTATGTCAATCTATTAAGGGATGTATTTAGTATCTGTAATATTATGTAAATTATATCAATTTCAAGTTTTCTATGTTAAATGTTACGATAGGTCAGTATTCAAATATCTTCGCCAATATATATATATATTGGCTAATATTTCTTGGACGTCAGTAAACAAATTCCGAAGTTGTTCATATATGCTTTTATATAATTAAATATAGAATATGAATAATGATTCAAATAATTAACTTGGTTATGAAAAATTACAATTGCACATAGTTAAAATGGAAT
Organism: Atta colombica; assembly: GCF_001594045.1. NCBI lineage: Eukaryota > Metazoa > Arthropoda > Insecta > Hymenoptera > Formicidae > Atta > Atta colombica. Next base: position 4,847,821 of record NW_017259183.1, on the reverse strand, counting down.
TACAACTCGTTTCGTGAATCAATATTTCTTTTAATATGAGATATATGTGTTTTTTTATTTATATATCAATATATTTTAGAAAAATCGTATAAAAAAAGAATGTATATTTCTCTCGACAAAGGCTCTGTAAAGTAATTTTCATAAATATCACATAATTATGCAGTATGCAAATTTACATTCTCTATTAATTACACAAACTTCCAATATGATAAGAATAATTTGAAATGATAAGCATTACATAATCGCGTGTGTGCACATTCATACAAAGATTTCAAGGAGTCAGTGCACAACATCAGGCGATATGACTTTGCGACAAGTCATTCGATCCAATGAAAATTCAAATTAGCAAACATTGCGCATCATATTAACTCGTCATGTGTAATGCATTAGTATTTTTCCGACAGTATTTTATCCAAGCATTTCTATCCAAGTCTTCAATTTCGTACTGTAACTTAAGCTGCTTTCATGCCGTTCACTTTGTAAAAATAGACTTATGGAATAGACAAGTTGTTCGTCCACGGTCATCCAATGCTGGCACATCATCTATTTAAAAAAAAAAGATGTGTGTGTGTGTGTGTGTGTGTGTGTGTGTGTGTGTGTGTGTGTGTGTGTGTGTGTGTGTGTGTGTGTGTGCGTGTGTAATACGAATATTTAGTACATACAATTTATCGAAGTTAATTGTGCAGGCTGTACAAAGTATAGTAGAGACACCAATCTAAATCTTTAATAATTTTTCTTTGAGAAGCAGATAATGCAATGAGTTTGAAAAGTCAATTTGGATATTTGGGAAAAATCTATGAAAAAAATCATTATAATTCGTTATTAGCTGTTTGTTTAAAAGTAATTAACAATAAAGTTTAAAAAAACAATATCTTATTTCTATCATATACAATATTAAAAATTACTCTTCCTGTCTAAGGATATACGACTGCCAAGGGGCGATCGATTTTTTCCTAAACAGGGAAAGAGATGGAGTGAACTTCCCTTTGCGTGGAAAACTATGCCTGTCATTATATAGCAGAAATAAATTATCATTTTTTAAATTATATTTGTTAATAACTTTTGAATGAATTATGATCACTATCTAAAACCTTTTGAAGATCACTCATAGTCATAATATGACCTTGATAACATATGTCAAGGTCAAGGTTATCAGCGCGGTGTCCGTTAATCCAAATAATTATCGAAAAATACTATTTTTCGTTTTCTTCATTTCTTAACATTATATATAAAGTATATAGTCATAAAGTTCTGAGAATTTTTAGAGTTCTATGAGAAGAAAATAAATGATTTTTGTCTCTTGCAGTTTTTCTATAAAGTTGATAGTGTTTGAGTAAAAAATTATTCGGCAATATTTGGCAATTTTTAGTATTTTATAATATATATCTCGTTATCTATAATTAATATCTCGTTAACCATTGTGTAAACTGCAAAATGGTAGATGACTTTTCGACTCAGTTCGATTCACTCTACCCTGCTCATGATGGGTGACGAAATACAATCACCCTGTATATATATATTACCTGGAACGCTATGTCGTAAATGTGATCTGATTATCCGAACTATTTTGCAAATATATTTTTTATGAAATTTCTGTGTGAATTGTGATCAAAAGAGGGAGAGAAAGAGAAAAAGGAGAGAGAGAAAGGGGAGAGAATGGGAGAGAGGGAGGGTGAGAGGGAGAGGGGAAAGGAGAAGAAGGATAGGGGAGAAGAGAGTAGAGAGAGAGGGGGATGTATGTATACGTTAGTATTAATATATTAATTATTAAATATTATTGCGAATCGCGTAATATATAATCTAGCAGTACAATTATCGTACAAAACAGTATTATACAATTTAAAGGGCGGTGATTTAAAATATTGTATGTTGTTTAGCATAATGACGTTGCATACTTATATAATGATGTTGCACATTTGCTTTTTTTTATAAAAGTGTAACTCGATATAATTTAAATCATAGCGATTATATTTGTACATGTTATTACATTGTTGTGATAAATATACAATATCGCATTATTTTTGTCAATTATTAAACGCGCGTCTGACCTTTGAATACATGCGTAGTTGTTCAAATGCGTTGTTGAATATAGAGAATATATATATAAATGTTACAGAAATAAAACGACCTGAAAACAATAATATATAAAAATAAGATATTGCATATAAGAATTACGTAATTCGTTAAAAAATCAATTTTAAATAAAATTAAGTTTCTATTTACAGCATAATAATTGTTTCAATTAAATCAAGAATTAGACGATAATACTTGTAATTTTATTTATCATTGAAATAGGATTGTAAATGGATATTTTTTTGCAATAAAAGAATCTTTAATTGAATTTAAACTTTAAATAATTGTCACATTTTTAAATAAATTTTAACGAAAATTTGATTTGTGTAAACTATTTATATATGATTAAAGATTTGTGTGATAAATGTGATATTGTACCTTTTATAAATTTTTTGCTTAAATAATTAATTTACAATTTAATAAATTTACTTTTTAAATTTAATTAACTAATGATTAGCCTGCGAATAATTCATTATTCACTAAAGATATATTGCTTATATCAGGATGATATGATAAATGTAAAGCATTTAATCTTTCAATAACAATTATTAATTT
>NW_017259183.1:4842409-4845093 GCF_001594045.1 Atta colombica | reverse complement strand
TATATATATATATATATATATATGTATACATATATACATATGTGTGTGTGTGCTATGAAATATATATGTGGAAAAGATGAAAAAATATCTATACATATAATACTAGACAGTGAACTATTGATTTGATTCTATTTATCGTATTCTGCAATTATCAGCAATTCAAAACTATGTGCAATCGTTAATATAAGAGAGAAGTAAAGTTCGATTAGGCATGTAGTTATATGCTATAACCTTCTGAAGTAATGCGTCAATACTTTACCTTGGGATTCTCTTGAAATATGGTCAGGGTTCTTTACGAATTGCATCTGAATTAGTTTTGTAGTTTAAAACACAACATATTATTAATCATGTGTTTTGGTAAAATAATATATACATTACAAAATTGTAATAATAAATGAAAGGATAATGAAATTATTATATAACATTAATTTATTAAAACTAAAATAATTTAATGAAAAATGACAGAAATGATCTTTATATGTATAAGTTGTAGAAAATATTTTTTAAATTTTATTTTGTATATGGAGTTCTTGTTTTTTTAATGATGTGATGATGTATCGCAAAACAATTACTCAAATTGCATCTGCACTTTTGTTGGATATTATGTACTTAATGAAACAAGATTTATTGTCGAAGATCATCGTTCATTTTTCATTTAAGATTATTAAGTATTACGTGCCGATTCAAAGGTTATTTTCAATTTTGCGTTCTAGTGGAGCGAACAGAAGTGCTTCGCATTATACAATGATTACTCTTGTATTATTCTGGCATGAAATATACACAAGTACTTTAACAAAAGAAATTAATAGATATTGCAAAAACTTTATTAATTGCAATAATAAATAATAATAATAATTAAAATAATTTACAATTAACAAAAATAATTTACAATTTATAAATGTCGTATCTTGTTAGCTTAAGGGGATTCTGAAGACAATATTAATCATATTGTAAATAGCACTTATTATACGCACGATTTATGTATTATTGACATATCACTATATCAATATCTCACTCACGCATGTCATACACATACATAAATTTTCGTGTAACAATTACGTTTTAATTAGACGTCTAAGTCAAATTTTAAGAATTATATGTTGTTTCTTTATGCAAATTAATTTGTGGACTATTATTTCATAAGTATAGATTGCACAATTTTTTATATGAAGTAAATGTCACGACATGATGAGCATTGTGTTGGACTAAGAAATGGTAAAGATTTCAATTTAGGTAATTTTTTTGTCGTTCTTATAGACTCCATCTCGCAGATACGTATTAGTGTATACTTTAATCTTGAAAAAGGATTTTTAAATCAGTAAGAGAGGAAAAAAGTAATTGTTATATAAAAATTTATATAGTTTAGCCGGTAATACAAATGACTTTAGGATCCCCTTAGGATGTAAGCAAATATTGAAATTGATATACTTTAGTAATTATTATTATAAGCTTAAAAAAATTGTTTTTGAAATATATTGAAGTGTCTTAAATTACTATTATATATAAATTGTTAATACATTATTATTATATCGTTGAGAAATATGTTATATTTAGTAAATTGATGTTAATTATTACCTTAATTGACTATCTATAACAATAGCGTTCACGTGTGTTACAGAGAAAATCCCTCGGAGAGGAATCCTCGGAGCAATGATGTTCTTGGCTTGTATGTTCTCCTATGTTATTCGTACTAATTTATCCATATCTATTGTCGCCATGGTAAACACTACAAGCAAAGACGGTGGCTTCGGACCAGCTTGCAATATAGCAAATATAAAAAGCAATAAGAGTGTCGTGCTTAAAGATGTAAGTCTGCACATTCGTAAAATTTGCATGTGAATATATTGTCAGTCCACGTAATTATTAATAAGAATATTGCGAATATTAATATTATTATTAGTATTACTATATTATATTACAGCACAAAATGTAATACATTTAAATAATGACTTACTCCGAACATTATTAATAGATTATTTTTATTATTAATATTTCTTCATGTAATAGAATTCTTTAGACTTCTGAAATCTTCGATTTTGTTATCAATTGATATACTACAATATTTTGGTGTGCTGATTACAAATATGATTATAAAAAATTACCGACAAGTCAATCAAATAATCATTTTCAGGATCAAATTATAAAAAAAAACATTTTTTAAATATTTTTTTTACATATTTGATCCTGAAAATGACCTTGTTACCAATTTTTATGTCATAATCAGTGCACCAAAATACAGTACACGGTCGACAAAATCGGGGGTTTATTTTTTCGAAAGTTCTTTTTTTTTTGCAGAAGGTGTATATTCCGAATATTCGGTAATATTATAAATGTATGTTTTCTTACATTTTAGTTTGGAGAGCGTTTCGAATGGAATCAACATGTTCAAGGTCTATTGCTATCTGGCTATTTTTATGGTGTCCTGCCGGCTAGTGTACCAGCTGGACTCTTAGCTGAAAAATATGGAGGCTCTAAAGTAGTAGCGTAAGTATTATAATTGAAATAAATTAATTAATCTTTAATCAACTATCTATAATTCTTACACTCATTTTTTACTTTTATGACATTAGATTCGCCACATTGATACCCGCAGTATTAAATCTTCTGATGCCTTGGGCTGCTAGCGTTCATTATGGTTTTGTTTTTGCACTTCGTTTTATAATGGGATTTTTCGGAGTAAGTTA
>NW_017259183.1:4841790-4842309 GCF_001594045.1 Atta colombica | reverse complement strand
GTATTTAATATTATTATATATAAATGATATAAATGAGATACGTAAATTTTCAGTAAGACTATAGTATATTAACTATAATATATTAATTTATAGGGCGCTGTTTATCCTGCTCTCCACGCGATGATTGCCAGATGGGTGCCTCCTGGTGAGAAGGGCATGTTTGTGTGGACGATGCAAGGTATTATTCTCTTCTTCTTTGTCTTTAAAATAGATACTTGTTTTGAAAAAATATTTATTAACATATACTGTTTTTCTTTTTTTAAGGTGGTCCATTTGGAACCGTGGTAACATTCGCTTTATGCGGTGCGGTGATCAGTGCTTATGGATGGAAAGCTGCATTTTATGTTACAAGCGGGCTTATGTTAGTTTTTTATGCTTTGTGGGTATTTCTAATCTATGATACACCGGATTTGCATCCTGGTATTACAGAAAAGGAAAAAACGTATATAAAGGAACAAATAGGCACTACCGTCTCGAAACAAAAAGTATGACATATATAATAATTATTTCTTTTATTTT
>NW_017259183.1:4833552-4841690 GCF_001594045.1 Atta colombica | reverse complement strand
CTCATATATATATATATATATATACATTCTTCGTCAAATAAAGTATTAAATGATAAAGAATAAAAAAAATAGTTATAAAATAGTTATAAAATAAATAATTATAAAATAAACTAATGCATCTTTTATACAGGTCCAACTACCGGTGAAAGCAGTCGTTACATCTCCACCGTTCCTAGTATTATTGTGGGCCCACTTTGCAAACATGTGGGGTATTTATTTCATCGCTACAAATGGACCCAAATACACGTTAGAAGTCCTTGGTTTCAATATGAAATCGGTATGATTTTATTTCATAAAGATTGTCAATTTATAAAACATCATTTTACCTTATCATTACTGAAGACATTTCTAATATTTTTATGCGTAGGGTGGCGCAATAACTGGATTACCTTACATAGCTAGACTAGGTGCTGGAGTATTATTTGCAGCAGCAGGCGATTACGTGCGAAGGAAGAACTTTTTATCTTTAGGTTGGATAAGGAAAATATTTATGCTATTCTGTAAGTAATTTGAAACAGTTACGTTTCAACAGTTACGTCGTAATTGAGTTATTCAGATATATGTAAACAATTATTATTTAACCGATAATTTATAAATATGACTCACAGCTCACATGGGACCTGCAATTTGTCTGGTAATAATGACATACGTAGGTTGTGATGCCACAGCTGCGATAATAATGTTAATACTGGCATTGGCCTTCAATGGAGCCGCCTGCCAGACCAGCTTACAGAATCATCAAGACTTGGCACCAAACTATGCCGGTTCTTTATATGGAATTATGAACACATTTGGTAGTTTTCCTGGATTCATCATTCCACCCATTATTGGCGCTTTAACCAATGAAAGAGTATGTTATCTTTCTATATCAAAATTATGTTAAAAATACGAATAAGTTTTCTAATTTATGAAAATGTGATTTATTAAAAAATATACCACAAGCGTGTATAAAGTTTATATATTTTTACATTTTTATGTATTTTTATTATTATATATAATTGTAGATACTTTATTTGTATTATATTTTTAATTTTATTTATCTTTATTAATATATTATATTTTGTACAGAAATTATATGCGTTTCGCAGATTATCTCCGTGTTCATTCTTAGAATATCAATGTTTTGTGAACATTGCAGCAGTTCACTTCATGAAGAGAAGCAGCCTGATACTGAGCTATTCTGTGTGATTCTCTTTATATATGCTGTTTTTTGCAAAAAGGGAATTACTTGAAGGAACAACTTAAGCTGTGTTCCAAATTTATTGCCAGCACTGAAAATGCTACAGTTTACAGTGCACTATAAATTTTCAGTACTGGGTAGTCAATTTTGGAACATAGTCTTAGTTCCTCGTCGTGATGAAGTGAATTGCAATCTTCATGAAACGTAGGCATTCTAAAAATAAATTTCAACACGAAGATAACGCGAAATGCATAATTTTTGTATAGAAAGTACCCATGGAAGCATGGGTACTTTCTATACAAAAATTATGCATTTGCCCTCAAGAATAATATTATATTTTGTATTGTAGAACGGCGTGGAAGAATGGCGTATAATGTTTTGGATATCGGCGATAGTATTTACATCAGCAACATTTCTCTTTTGGCTATTTGGATCTGCGGAAATTCAGCCATGGAACGATTCGACTCATACTAAAGTGCCTACTGTTTCTGAAGAGGAAAAACAGATAAACAATACGATGAAAGATGGAACCGATACGGAAATTGAGGAAAATGAACGTCTCTAGTGAATTAGGAAATAAAATAAAATGAAAAAGTCCACACAGCACAAAAAGGTTGTAGAAGTATTTTATTGCAAGATTGTAACATTGCAAAAATTTTGTGAAATGTTACTGTTATATAATGATGCAACAATGTAAAATGTCAATTTAAAATATGCAATACATTGTTGCAGCAATACAATATGTTACATTATAATTTTGATAATATTTTAAATGCATTATATCAAAATATTTTAACACATAACTTTTAAGAATATAAGTTTTTAAATTAATTTTTATACTGAAGAACCAAAAATGTCAAAATATATCTCATTTACTTTCGTCTTAAAATTCAATTTTGAGTACTCATCTTTTCAAAGAATTGTTAAAATATAAGTAAAAAAATCTCCTAATTTTTTGCCTTTTATTCTATCTTAAATAAGTTTTTATTTATGAGAGAATAGAATTCCGTCACGTCCATTTTATGGCAGTGGCGCATATTAGTCGCGGCTTAGCGTATTATTTTTTTACAATATCTTATATTATTATTTTTTTACAATATCTTTAAAAAGTTATTGCAACATTGCTGAAGTAATATTGCAAAAAAATTTCACGATTGCACTTTAATATGCAATGTTGTAAAAATATTACTGCAAACTTCTGTGCTCTATGAGAATATTTATGTCTGTACAAAAAAAAACTAATAGTACAATGTGTCAAGAAGAGAGTGCATAAAATTGCTGCAAAATTACCTCTCTATTAAAATGTCATACTTTATACACAATTATAGACCAACGTTTGTACAACTTCTAATTGTTAGATGCATAAAAAGATAATCGTTAGATCAATTATTATATCAAAACGTGAAACAGGAGAATTGAAATGATGTACAGAATATTCAATATAAGATACGGTCAATGTGATATTATAAATGCTTCGAAGCGTTCTTTGTGATTGGTCAATTAGTAAAATTCTTTTTTCTGATTGATCAATTAAATGCTTTGACCTGCTCATAGAATGTTCAATACATTTAGAATATGCTCCAGTTACTGATACACGTTGCTAGAATATCACGATATATCTTTCATCAAAATCTGATTAATTTTTTTAGATAAAGAGTTATTTTTTCACTGCTCTTTTTTATTGTAACATATATAAGACTGTGGGAGTTAAAACTTAGATTTTATACACTATTCGTAATTTTCAAGCGTTTGTATTATTTTGAATGTTTAAGTATTTATATTTGATATTATACTTTGTCATACATTTGAGGAGTGTCACGATCGCTATCATTAACTTATCCGGGAGAGGAGGGCTATAAACGTGGTATTCAAACAATGTAATATATTGAAATGTAAGAATACTCTGTAGTGCATTTTTTGATTTCGTGCCAAAGTACACGTATGTTGCTCTCATTCAACACTCGACGAATATACTGTCGATGTATTTAATACTAGATTGAGGAACCTTGACATTGTTTTCAAGCTATTAAATAGTTTAGATTACTCGATATTACAAATACATTACGCTTGATACATCATATGAATTTATATGATACATTTTATATATATATATATATATATATATATATATATATATGTATGTGTGTATATGTATATATTTCTTGTTATACGTACTAAATCCTTTTTTGTGAAGCAGTTTTATAGCTATGATAAATATTGGCACAATAGTTTAAGCGCGATTTAAATGATTTTAATTCTTTGAGACTATAAATTATTTCAAACAAATGCAAAATATATTGAATACGAGATCTCGCTCTTTACGTAACAACTTGAACTCCATTGATCGCATATAACAAGAAATCTGTATTATGTATATATTCTTCCCGTCGTTTACGAGCGCTCAAATGTATACAAATGTAGTTATAATATGAACTCATCTTTTTATTTATAAGATGCATCCGTGAAAGAAGTGGCAATATCAAGATTGAATTTTTTTGCATCTAGAGAAAGACATTGCGCTCGTGAATAAGCGGAGAAGAAATATATTATGTTTGTAGATCATGAGAAGTGTTACATACAATCATACGTTAGAAATTACTTTCGCATCGTAGGAAAATAGATACTAAATGTTGTTCCTACATTTGAAAAGGACGATCATTGTTCGAGTTTTCGACGCAAAGTTTATCGTGCTGTCAATAATAACGAAATGTATCGATAACGAATTACATTAAAATCTGTGTGAAGCAAATATTTAGCAATAATATTTGTTGCGCGTGTCAATTGTAAAAGAAGATACATGAAGATTATAATTCGCTATTTTAAATTAAGTATACAATTCATAGCGCATCACGTAAATACGTGCTATAATATTGTTGATTGTTAAGTTATATCATCTTTTCAAATCATTACGATTTCTATATCTTCCTTTTCATATACTTTTATAATTAAGTCATAACAGCATTTGTTTTATGAATTTCATATAATAAATTGTAATTGATTTACACACATATACATATATAAGGAATAATACATATGTAAGGAATAATCGAATATAGTTTATGCGATTTCATTATATAATAAAGAAAGTCGCACAGTGTATCCACAAATGATCAAATTTATTATTTATTAAATTTTAATTAAATAAGTCTTTTGTTTTTCTGTCTTTGTTGATTTTTATGCGCTCAACATAAAACTTATTTTTTTTATAATTATATAACGTATTATTTTATAAACAGCTTTATACTTATGTCTCAATTTTTCGAAAATGTATAAATTTGCTTAGGAGAATTAAAAGAAGAAAATTATTTACAAATATCTTTTTGATTTATCTACTTTAATTTCGAAATAATGCATATTTATGGAAGATTATAATATAATATAAAAATATAATTTACCTTTATACTATGTAATAATTATTACATCACACACGTTTCATAGTGATCTCGCATAAATGCAAACCTCGTTGAATTGAAAAACGAAACATTTCATCTGTTGATGCTTAAATTACATTGAATTTTACAATTTGTTATGAAGATTAAACCATTTAATTAAAGAGGCTTATAAATTGCATTAAATTGATTAAACACCTTATTAAAAAAACAATAAATCATTTTAATTGGACTCTCAAACTTTAAAACGATAAATATCAGTAAAATTAAGGCTAGTGAAAGCCAGCGCGAAAATGTTTGGGTGCGCATAAATATTAATAAATTCATATAAAATAATTTATAATAATAAACAGCTTTATTACGAATTCTTGAACGTTTCCACTCTCTTTGGAGTCATCCTCAGCAAATTATATGTATTCACGCTCAATATTAAACAATCTGTCCATGATAAGTCACTATCAGGTTCCCAGTAGTAAATTTTCATCAAAACTGTAGTAAATTTTCATCTATTTATAAAAATTAAAATCTCAAACTATCCTTTTTTAGCAACAGTAAGCTCAATAGGTTCATCAAGGTTCAGAAGGATATTTTTCTAAAAAATTGTAATAAAAATGTAATGTATAAAATCGAATGTAAAGACTGTAACGCTTCTTATGTCGGTCAAACGAGTAGAAAATTAAGCTTTAGGATTGCAGAACATAGCAATTATATAAATTGGAACATTATCAGTAATTACAGACCACAGAACCGAGTTTAATCATGAATTTGATTGGGAGATTGTCCAAATTCTTGGATCACAAGAATTTTAAAAACGGTTAATTTCTGAGAAAGCGAATGCAAAAGAATGAATCTGCTCTCAAATACAAATGAACAGATACATCATGCCTATGCTACGATGTTATCGAAATTAATCAATTAGCTTTATATTTTGTCCTTATATTTTATATATATTGTACAATGTTCTCTTAGAAAATTTATTTCTTTTATATACAATGCTTATATTCTCTTTTGTATATTTATGACATAAGAATATTGTTTTTATCACATTTACCTCTGTAAAATTGAAATGGTTAGAATCATTCGAGACTCCTAATTACAAATTAATTAGGTGCTCGCAGCATGATTAATTTATTATTTAGTGAATTTATATTTGTTAAAGCTTCATGATTGGCGTCCATTTGAGATGAGTTACACATTTCTGGATAATTGTTCCTTTATTATATATTGTTACAGTTTCTAATTTTACATATCAGATTCCGCTACAGTTTCGGGAACCTAGTGATTCATCATCGACAGATCGTTTAACTTAATATGAATACGTATAACTTGCTGAAGATGACTTCAAAAGAGAGTGGAAACGTTCAAGAATTCGTAATAAAGCTGCACATCATTTATTATTATGAATTATTTTATATGAATTAATATTTATGCGCACCCATATTAATATTTTCGCGCTGACTTAAATGTTTTTAAATTTTTTAGCATACATTTCAGTAACTTTAGTTTAATTAGTTTTCTTATAATAAAAGAATAAGCAATAATAAATTTTTATATTATAGCTTTGCAATTATATTTTATTTAGTATAGTAATTACATATACAATAAGACAAATAATAAAGCAACTTTATTTTTATAAAACTAATTATTCTTGTGAAAATTAAATGTCTTTAAAAACACACACACACACACACACACACACACACACATACACACGCGCGCACGCGCCCACACACACACACACACACACACACACACACACACAATTTAAAGAGATCTTCGTTTTACTGTGAGAATAAACGTCCGTATTTCCATCGGTTTCAAGAGAACATTGATTACATTGTCATGAACTCCCACAATTTGTCTACTTTCTTCTTCATTCTGGATAATATCATTCATTTCTGGTTCCCATTTCATAGGTTTATTTTCGCTCAATAACTGATTGGCCCCTAATGTGGTTTCTTTGATCGATTCAATTGAAAATGTCGAGAACAGATTCTGTTGAGATAAGATAAAAGAATTATAAAAAAATTTTTATTTTATTGTAAAGACAGTTTCTTTACTTACTTTATAATAATTCTGATTAATTATCACAATCAAATTTTTGTAACATGTTGTTAGTAATTGCAAAAATATATAATCAAAGACTTATTTTTAGAAGAATAAAAATTTACCTGAATGTTAACTTCTACTGGTTGAGACATTCGCTGAGCCTCACCAACTTCAAAGAGATGCTCCAATCTTAATAAAATTGTATCATCTTTCCAAGGTTCTAAGGTAAGAATGTGCACATTCGGTGGCAATGCTTTATTGAGACCAGAAGTCTGTAATAATATACATATAAATGTCTATTAATGAAAACAGAGAAATGCCGAGAAATCACATTTTCTTATAATTCTTATATTTCTAAAATAATTGACAACTCAGTCAGAAATGATAATCAAATCGATGTCATTCAACGTCAAAATCATCAAATTCAATGTCGAGATGATCAAATTCGACGTCGATTTCATTATCATTTCTCACTAAGAATGATATAACAAATTTTGGTAGATTATTTTAATCTCTTCAGATCTGATTTTATTGGAATTACAATATGTTAAAAAAATTTTTTTTAATTCAATTCATGCAATAATTTAATAAGTAACTTTAAATAATTAATTTTTTTCAAAATTTTGATGATTTTTTCATATACTATGTATTGTGCTCAAGCAACGGCACAACTTCGTTGCGCTTTCAGTAAATCCTCGAAAACTCTTACCTCATGAGATTTGCAAGTATCTATTAGCTCGTTTTACTATTTTTTAATCAAAAGCAAAATCAGAATTAGGCGCCAGATGAGAACGTGTCACTCTTCCGCGAAATATCATCGATATTTTACTTAAAATTCTTTAAAGGGAAAAAAAAGAATCGCAAACAACTCTGATAACTGACTACTTAGCTATTATATTGAGAAGATGGTTCTTTGAAAACGATTGGATTTTCGGAGAGCGAATAGAATACTTTGCAATAAATTACACAGAAATTGATAATAACGAGAAATAATCTATCAATCTTCGAGAATTTTCCATACATGCTTGATAAGATATTATAGCAATGACACTAAAGTTTGACAAAGTAGACCTAATCCATAAAACCTACCGGGTTGAATCCACTAAAAAAAGTCCACTTAAAAAACCTAAGATGAATGCCGATGTGCTTGGAGCCGAAATTACTGCCACGAAGCGCAATTGTTAATAAAACATTCAAAATAATAAAAGTTTTCAAGATCAAGTTTTTTTATACAGAAATTTTTAAAAATTTCGATTTTTTCAAAATTAAAAAATTTCAAACTAATACAGTTTTTATTCTATAAATTGTAGCGTAAACAAACAAAAACTGAAATTTTTGCCTTAAAATGTACTTACATGAAATTATTAAAAACTGTATAATGCTTTTCTTTCAATTATTTATTAAATTATAATGTATAAAATTTATGATTTTTAAAAAATGCTATTTTCTTGAAAAAAATCCACAAAAAATCTATTATAAATCTATTATAAATAACAAATATTTAAAAAAAAAAAAATATA
>NW_017259183.1:4831763-4832845 GCF_001594045.1 Atta colombica | reverse complement strand
ATTTATTAAAATTAACTATATTTTTTTCAGTGTATATATTCTTAAAATTTTATATATAAAATACGCACATAAAAGATAAATCTATAATAATTAATGATAATCAATAATATCTTTTTTATGATAATAAATTTGTATTAATTTCTAATTTGTAAGATTATGTTGTAAGTGCAAAATAACATTTACAAATGTTCGTCCAAATATAGACTTTAAATTAAATTTTTATAAAATTTATGATGTACAACCTACTTTAGATATAACTTCATACTGATCTTTATTTTGTCAATCAACTTCATTTTGAAATAAATTTTACTTATTACAATAAGACATCTTACATTAGTCTTATATGAATATTTCATTATATTAAATAATTATACATACATATTTTATAATAACTTAAATTTTATAGGAGATAGTAAATAATATAATAATTACAAAAATTGATCAAATTTGAATTTGAACATTTACCATCAGTTCAACGTCGCCGTCCTCCAAACTGCTTCCCCCCTGGGCACGATCAACAAGAATATTTAATTTCAATTGCTTCTTTTCATCTTTGAGTGTAATTTTACTGGTCACTGGATAATAATTGCCAGAAATCGGCTCCATCAATTCTAAATTCCATGTTGGTCGATAATTTCTCACACGCTTTAACATCTCTCTTCCATTGCTATCCGTGTAAAACGTTTTGTCTGTTTGTAGATTGCTGGAATACCTCGTGACTATCTCTTTACCAATCTTATCCCTAAAATAAAACAATTTATAATCAATATTCAATCAATTTTTTATATTTATTCAAATTCAGATTTTATAGTTTTTATTTATAACATTCAGAAAAATTTTATATATACATGAAAAAAAACGCTTCTGCTGAAATATTTAAATTAGAAATTAAAAATTTAGCTAGATAGATCTGAAAATAATTTTGTTAAATTATTACAACAATTATTTAGACTATTTAAGCGTCGATAATAATATTGGCAAAAGTTTTAATATTCTAGTAATCAGTTTAAGCCCTATATAATAATTTTCCAAACAAAAATTATATTCAGATCTGTAACTAAATTCTTAAATACTCCAGTAAA
>NW_017259183.1:4817970-4831737 GCF_001594045.1 Atta colombica | reverse complement strand
TATAAATATATAATAAAAAATATAATGTAATTAAGCTTAAAAATATTAAATACTAATGTTAAATACATATAAATAGAAAATATAATATTTTACCATTAGTATATTACTAAGAATATATGTAGAATTTTATAAAATTAGAAAAAAGAGAAAGAATTTTAAATTAAATTTTAGAGATTTTAGAGTTTTGCATTGCATAGATAAGAATTAAATATTGCGATAATACTTGAGAGGTATTGGTCCAATGAGCCAATCAAATTCAATGTGCTGTTCTTCTGAATAAATTCGAACTACTTGACTAATCCAATCGTTTATTGTATGATGGAGTTCTTGCACAACAGGCCCTATAAAAAATAAATTTTAGGAGTATTACATTTATGATATACATTTATGATATATCATTAGAAATAAAGTTGGTTCAAAATAAATTCTGTTGATAATACCTTTATATATCTTATACGATCCACTGTATGCAAAATTCCTGGCCGATAATTCTTTAGGTCTAAAGATATATGCACCGGATGATCTATTAATAAAGTTCTTGTTATTACCCTCTGCTCCTATGTAGTAGTGGAAAGATTGTACGACGTTCATGTTTTGCTTATTCCAATGTACTCTTAGGCCACCATTGGTATTAACGGATATATTATACAACTAAAAATTTGTATTTCGATTAATTTGACTTAATAATTCAATTGTAATTTTCGAGATTTTTTGATGAATACTTGCTTTATCTCTCTAAGACTAATTTTATTATGTTACAAAAAAAGATTATGAAATTGACTATCGAAATAAGAAAATTATTTGTTAAAGTTTGTGAAGTGTCAATTATTTGTCTTATAAAATCTTTTATGTATTTATCAATATAGAATATGTTTCATTAATAACTTTTATAAGAGTATTTCAAATATATATATATATATATATGTACAAAATCTTTTGTTGTGTAAGTACGAATCAACATTAGTAGATGTACTTACACTAATTGTAGTTGACTGGTAAAAGTGTCTAAGTTTATGCTCTATGTAATTGTATATACAGGATAAATCCCTTAAGATCGGCCATCCGAATAATATCCACAATTTTGGAGATAAAAAAAATGTTTCAGTGGGAGAGTTTCAAGGGAGATGTGTTTTGACCACGTTTTTTTCTTCTAGGTGGAGGCGTCAAAAAGATATGAAGGTCACTTCCATTTTTTTAAAAATGGAATTGTATAATTTTTTTATACAATATGATTCCTCTAATTATTCTGTATATAAAAGTACTAAAGTAGAGATATTAAAAATCAATAGTTTACGAGGTATTTTTATTCTGGTATATATTGACATAAAATATTAAATGACTCGTAAACTATTAATTTTTTGATAATCATACCTTAATACTTTTATGAACAAAATAATAAAATGAATGGATTGATGGAAGGAAAATACATAGTTTGCTTTAAAAAAAATATGTATGCAAAATGGATAATTTTTTTCCTATCTCTATGAGTGTTATTCGGGTGGCCGGTCTTAAGTGACTCCCATTCGCAGCAATTGTTTCTGTAATCGTTGTTGTAATGCCTGAATAATAGTATCAAATTGTTCATGTATCAATTTGATCAAATTTTAGGCGATATCAAGTTTTATGAATGAAAAAATGTCGAAATTTTGCATAAACTGCACTTCGGAGAAGAAACATTAGATCTGCTTTTTATTGTTGCACTTTTTGAACTGGTACATAGTGCAACAAATTGAAGTGAAAAAAATATACGTTTGTTTTACTTCAATTCATTGTATCGATTCAGAATGCAGCAATAAAAATAGACCTGTTATCGAAGGCATAAGTGCGTAATGGCATTTTATTTAATAGTATGAAGCGCTCACTGTTAGAAATGCTTTAACATTTTCGTTCGTGAGAAATTGATCAACATAAATTTGAACGCGTTGCGCAAAGGCATTCGGTATACTAGATATTTGTTTGAATATTGCAACAACGATTATAGAAATAATTGTTGCAACTCTACAACTATGTAGGGCGTGAAACAGACATTTTCACTTGTCATTCAATGTAAATACATCTATCAACATTAATTTGTACTCTTTACGTAAAAAAAATATTGTTTATATTTGAACCACCTTTGTATTAAATAAAATTTAATATTTAATTTAAATATGCTATTATTTGTTTGTCTAGTTTGTAAAAAGAAGAGGGGAAAATAATATTTTAATGGTGTATAATATTGTTATATTTTAACGTGATTTATATTATACATTTGTGTGGATCTATTTACCTCATTACTTATAAAGTTGGCTGACTGAGGTTGTTCAACTACATTTTCTTGTATCTTTTTGGCGATGACATAAGTTAATACACCGAGAGGAGGAATATCTAAAGCGCGGAAAACGACTTCGTTTGTCGCGCTGCTCTTTCTTCCTGGGATTTTTTGAACTCCTTCGGGAATTGGTACTATTTGTACGGTTGGATATACTCCTGTTTAATCAAACTCTATGTTATATATAGCAAAAGTTTATTAAAATTATTTTAAATTAAACAAAAAGTAATGTACGTAATTAATATATTTTTTATACATATTTTTAAAAATAACCATATTAATACCATATAATAAAATTTACTTTAACCATGCAAATTTAATTATTGTAGAAATAGCAGAAAGACTACGTATTACTTGATATATTTTTTTCATATGAAAAATATTGCTTACATTCTTCTGTAATTATGATATAAAAATATTTATAATTTGTAAATATATATTTACGTTCCTATTTTAGAAATTCTGGTCTTTCTCTTTCTAACTATATTCTTTTAATTCTTTCTATTTTCTTTTACTATCTCTAACGTTATGCTTTTAAATCTTTGAACGGTAAGTATAATTAATTGATGGAAGAAAAATTAGAATTGCCTATCTGTTTCTTGTCGCATTGAAAAGGACTCAAACTAAAAGTTAAAACGTCTAAGTATTATAAATAATTTATATTATCTTTTTACGATTATTATAAAAGAGATTCTTTTTACGATTATTATAAAATATGTTTATAGTGTTAATTTCAGCACTGGTAACTGTGGCACCTATTAATCTTTGATTAGTTTGATATTTATATTAGTTTATTTTATATTATGATATTTTAGATTGAATGTATGTGTATACATACCATCAGTGAGTGATCGAACAACATAAGAATTTCCTTGAACGGGGACGCGAACATAAGTAGAAACAGGTCTGCTTAGAGGGTTGTATACTACAGCCATAAACGTATCACTTTTTTCAGAAAATGCACACGAGCTAATATTTAATTGTAAACATGTGAATATTTTAAAGGATGCTGCTGTACTATTTTCCATTCCTGACCATTTCCTGTTTTATAAACATTGACAAAAAAATTGGCTTTTAAAATTTTATAAAATAACAGTAGATTTGTAATGTTTTATATATAGGGTGTCCGATAAGTCTTGACAAAGCGCTCGTATGTAGATAGAACAGACTGAGTCGAAAAGTCAACTATTTTTCAATTTTTGTAATAGTTAAGGGGGATATTACAACTCACTGAATATTGTTTTTCAATAATTTTTTACTCAAATACTATCAATTTTACAGAAAAATAGCAAGACACAAAAATTGTTTATTTTCTTCTTATAAAGTTCTGAGAATTTTTTTTCAAAATTTTTATACCGTATTTTCTTATGTTGATAAAAATAATTGCCAATAAGAAAATGCAATAAAAAGGATGATAAAAAATTCTGAAAAAATTCTTAGAGCTCTATGAGAAGAAAATAAACATTTTCACACAATTTTTATCTCTTGCTGTTCTTTTGTAAAGTTAATAGTAAAGTAAAATTAGTTTAAGTAAAAAATTAATGAAGACTAATATGCGACAATTTATTAATTAATATTTTTTTATCTTGTTAACTATTGTGAAAATTGCAAAAAGGAAATGAACTTTTTGACTCAGTTTAGTCCGCTCTATCCACACATAAGCGCTTTGTCAAAACTTACGGACACCTTTGTATGTATATATATATATATTAGACTGACAAGAAAAAAAAATTTTTTTTTAATCGGTCTCTCAGCTCAAAAACTTCCATTTCATACCGAAAAAACACTCCTAAATTTTTATTAAAAAATATTAAGATTTAAAAATATTAGAGATCACTAGTGAACGATTTTTAAATCAAAATTTCGATTTTCATTAATATAATATGTATACATGTTTCATTTGATGCAAAAATAGCTTAATCTGGATTTTAAATGTGGTACTGTATGTTTTTTTTGGTCGCTGAACACAATGCAATAATTCATTTAACTCTATAATATACGTCTTAAGAAATATAGTTCGATTAAAAAATGACTAAATTTCGAGTTTAAGATCAATTTTAGCAAGGTTCCAAGAGTTCAAATGGGTCGTTACTCTCTTCAATTTGTAGGTATATTCATCCAGAATAAGATCTCTAGTTAAAATCTTTCTAGCATTTCCTACAGAATCTTTAAAAGTTGCATTTAACTGAATTATAAAAAGTTTTTAAGGATAGAAAAAATTTTTTTTCTTGAGTAATATAAAAAAACGATTTAAATGATTTAATTAATTGAAATAAACTATATATTATGTATATCTTTTTTTATTATATATTCGTTTCCTAATAAAGTTTTTTATTGTCAAATTGAGGCATTGAATTTGAGGATGTCAAAACCACAAAACAATATATAACTTTAGAACTTGTAAAAAAAAATTTTTCTATCCTTAAAAACGTTTTATAATTCCATTAAATGCAACTTTTATAAATCCTGTAAGAGGTACTGAGAAAATTCCAACTAGATCTTGTTCTGAGTGAACAGACCTACAATCATATTTTCATATTAATTGGCTATATTTCTTAAGGCATATATCGTAGAAGTAAATGAATTATTGCATTATGTTTAGCGAAAAATATACAGTACTTAAAATCCGGTTTAAACCATTTTTTTGTATCAAATCAAACATGTATTAAGGAAAATTAAAACTTTGATTTAAAAATCGTTCACTAGCGACCTCTAAATCTTAATAAGTATTTTTTGATAAAAATTTAGGAGTATTTTT
Source organism: Atta colombica (assembly GCF_001594045.1). Lineage (NCBI taxonomy): Eukaryota > Metazoa > Arthropoda > Insecta > Hymenoptera > Formicidae > Atta > Atta colombica. The sequence continues at coordinate 4,826,668 of NW_017259183.1, read as the reverse complement.
TTAATATAAAATGGAAGCTTTTGAATTAAGAGGCCGATTAAAATAAAAATATTTTTTTTCCTTATTAGTTTAATATATTATATATGTATATATTATAAATCTAATACGTTTTTTCTGTATAAGAACGTATTTATCTATGTAATTATTTATACTTTAACATTAAAAATTAAAATTAAAATTAAGATAAATCTTCCCAGCAGAATATCTAAAATCGACGCATAAGACATCTTTAAGATATTTTTTAGAATTTTTTATGAAATATCTTAAAGATGGAGGGAGGTTTAAAGAACTCTTAAAGATATTCTAAAGTTGTCTCATGAGTCAATTTTAGACATTCTACTCAATGGATTGGTAGAGAATATTTTATACCCTATAGCTTTCGAAATTATTTCTCCAGCGTGATCCATACTCTCATATAATATACGAGAATAATCGTTCGCGACAAATTGTTTTTCAGTACCGCTGACGGCATCATGATGTTGCATCACTCCCATTGCTTCGCGAAAATGTTCCAAGGATTCGTCATAACTTTTTAAATTTGTTAGGACAACGAGTTGTTTGCTTGCCTAAAAACAAGCAGTTTATCATTTTGAAAATATTACTTACTTTAATTTGATAGATCAAGATTTTAATTATCTTTGATCATCTTACTTGCAACATATTATTCCCTTCACGTTCAAAATATTTCACGGTTGGTCTCGATGAAAAATAGCCAGTCCAATAAGAGTGAGGATCGCTCGCATATGGAAAGAAGTCATCGCTCTTAGTGGGCCACTGAAGATTCAAGTCGTTCAAGGCCTTCAAGTAGCATAAGGGTGTCGAGTAAATTACATTTACTACAGAACCATTGCGCTGATTAGTGTATCTAAAAAAATTACAAAAGAATTTTTATAATGTCAAATTATATAAAATATGTTAATATTTTCAAATTATTTTATTAAGATTCGATAATAATTGAAATTCAAATTGAATTATTTTAAATTAAAATATTGACACAAAATTCGCAAAATTTTCTAACTTAATATTAACTTAATTATAACATAAACTTTGTGTTCTAACTCTAATATTAATATCTGATAATATTTCTTTAATCTCTTTTTTTTTATTATTAAAATCTGATATACTTTGAAATCGTTTTTCTAACTTTAAACTCTTTATGAAGAATATATCTTCATTAAATCATATTTACTCTTGTTCACAATGATCAGTTAAACTAATCCGACTATTATTTAACTAACGAACTAATTAATTATAGCAAATATTAAAACAAATATATTACAGCAAATATAAAAGCAAATATAAAAGCAATTAAAACAAATATTGAAATATTAAAACAGATAATAAAGCAAATAATAAAGCAAAATATTTAATATCAAAATATTACATATAAAATCTTAAATCAAAATTAAAATCCATTTATTTACAAACGTGGTTAAAGAAAAAAAAACGAAATGATTTCTCATATCTCATACAATTTATTTTTTAAATTTAGAAAAAAATTTGCGTTTTCCATCATTTCCACACATTTCGATATTATTTATAATTCTCTTTACCTTCTTTAATTACTATTGTTTTTAATTAACTGTTAGTTAGTTTACAGTATATTAAAAATTAAGAAATCAACATAAAATTATATTACATTTATTAAAAATAATTTTTACACTTTTATATTTAATAAAATTTTATTTAATAAATTTAATGTTGAAAAAGAATATTATAACTTTTTACAAAAAAATGTTATTTATCTTTTCTATTTAACTTTCCTAACAAGCTACGTTGTCGTCATTTTGATGTCAAAATGACAGCTTGCTATCAGGGTTAATTATTTAATATTTAATATTTTCTCTTTCTAAATATTGAGATACAAATTTCATAATAAAATTTTAAAGTAATCAACTTAGATTAAAGAATATCCCACCGACGATCTTGATCTTGATATAAGTTATCAAGATCATCATGGCCCTGAGTGACCTCCGATAGATGGTGGCAGTCCTTCGTTAAAAAGTTATTAACAAAAAAAGTTTTAAAAATAACGCTTTATTTCAACTACATATTTCAGAAATACTCAGAAATATTCGGAAAGTTTAATGGTATATAATAACTTAACTCTAAATGGTACATAGTTGGGTTAGGGTTAGATTATTATATATACTCAACTATATATAATACAACTATATACAAACGCAAGTATTCCCTGCTTTAAAATATATTTGCTATTCGTGTACTATAGGGAGGGGGAGGGGAGGTGAGAGTCGAAGATGAGAATCGTGCGCCTCTTCCTCCTTCACAGGGAAAAGAGGGGCTGAGAATCCACTGAAAGTCGTGCGTCCTTTTGCAGGAGGGAGGAAAATGAGAATCACTTCAGCTGAAAGTCATGCGCCTCTTTATAGGAGGGAGGGCGATGAGAGTCGCTTCAAGTGAAAATCATGCGCCCTTTTGCAGAGGAAGAAGAGGGTGAGAATCGAAGGTGAAAGTTGTGCGCCCTTTTGCAGAAGGCAGGGGGAGTCAGAGTCGTTTTGAGTGAAAATCATGCGCTCTTTTGTAGAGGAGGAGGGAGGGCGAGGGTCATTTCAGACGAGCGACTCTCACTCCCTCCTTCCCCCTGCAAAGGGGCGCACGACTTTCACCTTCGACTCTTATCCCTCTACAATACACGAATAGCAAATATAATATAATTTTAAAGCAGGGAATTCTCAGTTATACAGTTATACAGTTGAAATTTTTTTGTTAATAACCTTTTAACGAAGGACGATCGCCACTTAAAACCTGGAGGTTACTCAGGGCCATGACAACATATGTCAAGATCAAGTTAGCTAGATGTCCCTTAATCTGAATAATTACCAATTTTAATAACATTTTAATATCCATTATAAATAATATTAATTTTTGAGATAACGTTTTTTAAAAAATTAATATAATTAATTTTTTTTACTTGTCCTATATTATGGATATTTCAAATCCGTTTAATCCCAAATAAAAAACCTATTTCTAAACTTATAATCTAAGATTCAAATAAAATTTAAAGTCAATAAAGGTATTAAGTAATTGTCAAAGTCAAATTTAGCAGAAACATTTCGTTGAATCAATAGTGACTTACTTGATCAGCTTGTCTAAGTTACCGAATACCATGTCAGCCTGTTGATAATGAAAATCGTCCCCCATAGTGAGAATAATATGATTAGTTTTGTAAGCACGTGCTTGAATCTGCGCATATGTCAGGAACAGCTCTACCTGCCAATCGTACATAATTTTTACTTACCGTGGCACGAAGACGGGATTTTTTCTCTTTCTGCCTTACTAGCGATGTCGTCCTTTGCGAAGCAATAATATTGCTTTCTTTTTTACTATCTCGTAAGCGTCGAATATTTAGAAAAATATGAATTGTAAAATTTAAGCATTTGGCGTTAATACCTTATCAGCTTGTCCAAATTCATGAAGTACATTTCCGCGTGCTGATAAGTGAAATCTCCTCCCATTGTCAATATGATATGTTTTGTACGGTAATGACTAGCTTGCGTAACTGCATATCTCAAAAAATCATCGATCTAGCACAGAATATATACATTGTGTAGATTACGATTTTCGCATAAAACAAATCTAAAAGAAACCTCTTTAAAAAAAAATATACGCCAAGTGCATTAAAAAAGTATCGAATATTATAATATTTCTTTTAATAAAAAACGGATACGAAATAAATGCAATAATTTCAAACAGTTTTAATTTGAATAGTTTTATGTTTTAATTATAAAATGTATGTATTTTAAATATATTATTTTTTATTAACAAGAAAATCTCATTAAATTAAAAGGACTATATTCAGTTATTATTTATAGAGGAATTTGGGCCCCGGATGAACAACTTTGAGACATGCCTAAAATTTTAAGGTATCAAAAGAGAATAAAAAATTCCATAAACCCAACTTTATAAAAGAGGTTTCCTGAGTGCTAGAGCTATCCAAAGTTCGCTATTATGACCATGTTTCACTAGTCTTATCCAATTTCTCTGTGTCCAGGGCACTTCTCCGCGGTGATGACGGTAACGAATTGTATCAAAGACATTGAAGTAATATCTAAAATATATTTGGTACAGTTCATTACTCCCACTAAGTCCCTAGTCACGATTCATGTCGTCATGTCACAGAAATCGGATTTGCTAGGATGGCTCCTGGAATTCGTTCTGGGGAGAGGGTGGGGGGAGGGGGAGGAGAGAAGATGGACAAGTGGCGAATGTACCAATCAGAATAAACTAGCCTTTGGTACGGAGTCACTTCGAAGCAGCTACTGATCCACTATGGGCAATGTGAAAAATATTTACAAAAATATTTACAATCGCGTAAACATTTGTTGGCTGGAGAACATTTGTTTGCTAGATTTCTTGGAACAAAAACCTAGTAGTTCCACTCAACACATTTAAATATATATGTCATGCCTGTTGGTGTCATTATAAAAGAAAACGTTCTGAAATGAGAGATGGAAATATTACAGTTAAAAATATTGAACCGCAGCCTCTTTGTCAAATCAGTTAAAACTTTTTGTTTCATACTTTGAGTGTCTCTTCTTCATTCGATTAATATATACCACTTATAACTATTCATATTCCAAAAAAGGTTTTAATTGTCTTCAAAATTGGACATATTCCAAATACTAGATGATTCGAGAAATCGTACAAAACCAATCCTACATGATACACAATACATGATCATAACAGCGACCTTTGAACAGCTGTAGCATTCAAGGGACTCATTTTCCTCATGCACAACAAAGTTGTGCATATGAAACTTTTTAATCCTTTTTTTATGCTCTATAATACTCTAGCTAGGTCACAATGCTGTGCTCAGCCAGGACCCAAACTAGTCCTTTCTGATTTTTAACTTTAAATTTTTACACAGATATTTCAGTTTGAAAATTTATATAGTTATTCGCTATAAATATAAAATTCAAAAATTCACTCAAAAATATTTTGAGAATCGATATCATTATACTCTCAGGCACAGAAAAGGATTTTTTTTATAAATAAATAGAAAGTCCTTTCATCGTTTAAGTTTTATCATTAAAATCAAAATTTCTTCTCCATTAAATATTTATATTGCTTTTGATATTGCAATTGTATTTTTTCTATTAAAAATGTATTTTGTTAATATCTATTGAGTAATTAGAAATAATTGGAAATAAATTGGTTAGAAATAAATAAAGCATCGCATAAGCCTTAGTTGCAATTAACGCTTGAGACGACCTCGTTAGTTTATCGTTTAGAAGTAATGTCAATAACTATCATTTGCGATATGATATTACATACCCTTCTGTCGATGTTGTAGTCTGGGCTATCAGGGTCATCAATTATTGGTTCATCGTTGCATAAAATATCGAAGCAAAATCCTGGTGGTGGACTGTAAGTGTTGAACATCGCAGTCGTGAACAAATCCGCTCGCTTACCTGGAAATAAAATTTAATATTATATAATTTTATTCATTATGTAATATATGTTTGTTTTGTCTGCAAGAAGAACCTATTTCTCATCATAGGCTGTCTCATCACAGAAAGATGTTAAAATTAATCAACTGTTATTTTTGAATATGTTCAATTATTGAAAAAAACAAAAATTGCGTTGAAAAAAGAAAAGTCTGCAATATTTAATGGATATAAATAAAATTTAATAAAATGTTTATATATAAATTTACTATATTGATTATAAAAATAATAATAACCCTAATACTTTTTTATAAAAACTTTTTCAAACATGTCATTTAATATTGCTGACAATCTTTTTAATATAATTGCTACTAAATCTGGTATTATTTTTGGATCGTGTCTTAAAAAACAATCATTTGTTTATTTAATTATTATTATTACTATATTTTTCATCCATAAAATAAATTTCTATATGAACATTATACATAAACATTTTGTTAAATTTTATTTGTATTCATTAAAAATTAGATTTTTTTTCAATGCAATTAAATTTTTCTTTCTTTTATAATTATTACATTACCATTATCAAAGATTTTTTTACCTAAATTTGGACTGCTTTTCCAGATAAATTCCATCATTTTGTTATTCAATCTTTTCTCTTTATCCTGATAATCGATACGACCAAATAGCATTCCATCAAATCCCATCTGCGCGAATAAAGAAGCTTGTTCTCTGGAATGACCGAAAGGATCTATTTGCCACCCAATACGTGGTCTGGCACAACTTCCGAATGTGTCGTTGAGTCGCCTATACAAATCAAGAATCAGTAACATATAAATTAAACTGATTCTAAATAAAAATTTATATAAAATGCCTAGAAAATGGAATATTTGTGCATATAATAAATTAAACAATGAAAATAAAAATAAAAATAAAAATTACATTATGATTGATACTCAATATTGATGCATTATATTACATTTATATGTTTGAGAGATATAATTTATATTACTATATCTATAAAATTATATATTTTTTAATATTTATAGATTTCAATTCCCAAATTGCCGAGACAGAAAGTCCGAAAAAATTCTTTTTTGATTCCCGATTTATAAAATAAATTCCTGTTTTTTTCCATTTTGTTCGAAAAGTTTTTTTGAGATTTCCAAAAGATTTCTATGTCACCAATTGTAAGTTCTTTTTCAAATTCGAAAAATATTCTTTTTCTAATCTAATTATTGTATTTTTTAATTTTTGTATAAGAATTAATAAATCACATTTAGTTTTTATGTACATCAAATATTATTTCAGGTTTCCTTTTATTAAAGGTAACATATATAAGGTATATAAATATATTTGTATATATTTTAAAATTTTTTGAATTTATTTCAAATTATGATAATTCATAAAGAATTATTTAAGAAGATAAATATTTTTTTAGAGTTTAAATGGATCAATTGTGCTGTCTGGATTATATTTTATGTTTTATATATCAATAGAATCATATAACAGATGAATAAGAAAAGTAGTATATCGTAGGATGATCCATAGATCTAATCTAGATAAACTAGGACATTTTTGATTGAAAAGTAGTACAAAAGTAGGGTACTAAGATTCAAAAGTAAGACAAAAGAGGACATTTTAGGTTAAATTATAGTACAAAATAAGTTGTATATTTGAACTCAAAAATATAAGAGAAAGAGTACATTTAAAAATCCTAAAAACATGAAAACATATATTTAATATTAGCAAAGATAAATATGCCGAATAGAGGAGACAGCCTCGATGACTCTGAGTAACCTCCAATAAGTTTTAACCAGTGCTCGTTATTCGTTAAAAAGTTATTAACAAAAAAAGTTTGAAAAAATAATATATCATTTCTGCTATAACGAAAGTTATAAACTCATGTAGACTTTATGTTGTAAAGTGTACGTAGATGCAATGGGTTCCGCCCCACTGCAGAGCGCACGATTCTTACTTTCAACTTTTATTCCCTACAGTGCATGAGTACATAATACAACTATATACGAGTATTCCCTTCTTTAAAATATATTTGCTATTCAATATATATTTTTTCAATATATATTATTTCAAAATATATTTATACTGTAGGGAGTTGAGAGTCGAATGCTATTCGTGTACTGTAGGAGGATGAGAGTCGTACTCCTTTGCAGAGGAGAAAGGGGAGAGTCGCTTCTGCTGAAAGTCATACGCCTCTTTGCAGGGGAGAGGGGGAAATGAGTCACTTCAGATGAAAAATGTAATAGAAATAAAATATAATTTTTCAAATTTTTTTTGTTAATAACTTTTTAGTGAATGACGGCTAAAATTTGTTAAAGATTACTCAGAGTCATGACCTTGACAATATATGTCAAGATCAAAGTCATCGGGACTGTTTCCTCTATTCGGCATATTTACTTTAGCAAAAAAAAATAACTTTAATATGATATAATAATACCTAATAATTTTTAATGAGCTTAATAATTTCTGATTCTCTTGTTCTCTCTTTCTCAAAATGAGTACATTCGAATATGCTAAAAATTCAGCTGGACGTTTTCAAAAAAAAGAGTACATGTCTGGAAAAAATCGGATGTCTGGTCACCCAATTCATGTATGACTCCTAGTTTCCTAGTTTAAACCAGATCAGAATGTAAGAACTAATTACAGTCGAATATTCTCTGTTACAGTCGAACGACAGGGAAATGTAGTTAGTTGATTCTTACATTCTGATCCGATTAAACCCTCGATGAAAACTAGGCTAGTGTCACAGTAAATTTAATAACTTCCGACTCCCTCGCTTATTTTCAAATCCCAAAAAGTAGTACACATTGAAATTATCCTTTGAAAAAAGAGTACATTCGAGAAAAAGAATATGGATGATCACTCTAATATATCGTAAATTATCAATTATAGTCAGTTTTTTGAGACTCTCATTGACATGCTTTTATTTATGTGTGTGTGAATCTATATATTTATACCTGAATCCCCACGTAAACTGATCCACTAATGAATGATAATGAGTGCAAGCTTCGTCGTTCATGCTCCATGCTCCTCCAATGATTTCCAATCGCCCTTCGTTGATTAACATTTTAACGTCAGCACGTACCTTTTCATCTTGCCGTAACCACCACTTCCAGAAGAAAGCGGTTTCAACGTAAATAAATCTGCAGAAGTAATTGAATAATGTAAAATTTATATTACAATACATGTTAAATAATATAAAATTTGTCAAATGAAATTTTTTTTATAAAGAAAATTGAATATATCATAAGCTTTTAAAATATCAAACT
>NW_017259183.1:4814687-4817870 GCF_001594045.1 Atta colombica | reverse complement strand
TATTACGAATCTTTATCACATTGATGATTGTGTATTATTTCAGGTTGAATTACCTTCTGCTTGGATCAGCTAGCAGTGCTTTGATAACACTGTCGAGAATGTATTGCACACCAGCCTTTTGAATCGTAGAGCGACCTCGGTGAATACAAAATTTTTATTACGAAGTTGTAAAAAATGAAATCTATAAGTGTTTAAATCTAGTAAATATTAAGTAATAAAAAAATAACAAATCTCTAATCTTTCTAAAAAAATATGACACTACTATGTATATAGTGATACGTGTAATTCCATCTCATTTCAGGAATCTTCTAAGATATTTTTGAGCTTCTAAGGAGCTTTTAGGCTTTCATATCACACACACACACACACACACACACACACACACACACACACACACACACACGCACACACACGCACACACACACACACACACACATACACACGCACACGCACACAAGAAAGTAATAATGATCATAACCAAACAATCTTCAATTATATTAATTAAAATATTATAACTGTAAAATGCATTATTTTCTTATATAATACTTTTTAGTTTTATTATATCTCCTCTCTTTCTCAAAAATACAAACAAACATATTTTTCCTTTGTCATATTTTCCTAATTTCATTATTAATTTTATACATTCTTTGTAATTATATAATTTTATCATTTACGTACTTCCAAAGTAATATTGATCGACAGTCTTTAACCAACCAACATCGTCGTGAGTATGTGAAACCATGTGAATGTTAAGTTTCTTAGGATGTGTAGGATGACATGCCTAAAATTGATAAAGTATATACTAGATATATTCTATCTTTTGTAATTAGTTATAAAATTTTATAATATTGTATATATCAGATGAATTAAATTAATGATAAATATTATATAAGTATAACGTATCCACCTCCGATTTTCCTATAATTTTTGAAATTTACAAATTACAGGAAAATTGGAGGTGGATACTGCATAATTATCAAATTAACTACTAAATTAATGTAATAAAAACGCAATTTTTATCATTATGTAGCAGAACGTTCAAATATGACATATAAATTGATACAAATCTTTGAAAGCGGAATTGCAATTTGTGTTATATGCCTAATTATTTCAATTAGCAATTAATTTACGTACCTCATAGCCACACTTCTTGGTAGCCTCTACATCTGGTACAATTTGTGGTATTCGTGCTGTATCGCCAGAGGCAAAAAACTGCGCGAATGCCAGTAATAGAAGAAGAAATGGAAAATTGTATAGCAACATAGCGAAGAACGGTTGCTTCTTCCGACACGCAACGAATGTAACTAATGAGATAATGAAGCTGTCATTCTATACTTATATCGTTGACGAACCTCGTGATAGCTTGCCGCAGCAGATAAAAGACGATAAAGGCAGCAATGCATTCGATTTGAGTGTTTACACTGTAAGTTTTATTTTATTTTTACTCAGTAAACAGTATTTCTATATAATCACTTTCATGTAAAAAAAACTTGGCGCAAAAAATTGAAGTTTATATTTAGTCTATAGTTAGTAATATATTTTATGAGCAACATTCATTAAATTTGGCACCAATCTTTTATCTCTTTTTTTGAAAATTTTAAGCTCATTAGTATAGAGTCTTTTTGTAGATTTTTTTACCGTTTTTAATTTATTTCTAAGAAAAAGATAAGATTAATTAATCATCTTGACAGCCACGTATTTACTATATTATTTTATAAAATTATTATTTAAAAAATTTATTAAATTATATAAATTTTGCTATTTTGAACACTCTGTATGCATGTACATATATGTACAATATTGTAACATAAAAACTCAATTTTAATAAAATTGAGAATTTGCAATTTTTAAATTATTGTACATATTGACATAAACATGAATGATGTAATAAAAAAAAGTTATAAACATTTTGCAGTAGAATAAAAATAAACTTTCTTAATAATGCTGTTATTATGATGTTAAAAATATATAACAAAAAAAAAATAATTAATAAACTCTTTTGAAAATGTGTAATATAATGATAACCAATCTATTTATTAGAGTATTTACATCAATTTATGTCAATGCGTACAATTTTATCTTTTAATTAAGTATTGATAAATCTTTTAATAAATATTACTTTCATAAGCAAAATAAAGGATTTAAAACTTTTTATTATTTTATCGAAATTTTAATATATGTTTTAATATATATATGTATATTTGCGTACATGTATATATATATATATATTGTCCGGAAAGATCGTGCCGCAAAAGATTTAAATTTAATAAATGAAATTAAAAATTTAAATCTTCTGCGTTTCAATTTTCCTTCAAAATCGGCATGAACTTTCCGGACAACCCAATATATATATATATATATTTGTACTGTTTATCTGTTTCATACAAGTAATATATTTGTAAATTCTTTTCTTTTATTCCTTTAAAAAGAATATTTATATACAAGATGTATCTGAAATAATGCCCACCAAATAATACCCAAAAGAATTGAAAAGAATTGATATCTTAAACTTGTCTTATTCATCAATATTATCCGTTTATTTATTCGGCATCTTTAAAAATTAATATCTCGTTAATTATTGTAAAAATTATTGCAAAATGATGGAAAACTTTCAACTTAGTTTTTTATTAGGAATAGTATTACGATTAGTGGGCGTTATTTTAGATACATTCAGTATACAAAGCCATTGGAGATTGCTCCTCTTATTTTCATTTTTACGTAAAAATGAATTTTTAGTACTAAAATGAAAATAAGAGAAGCAATTTTCAATGATTTTGATCTTAATAAATGTTACCCAGAGCATGACTCTGAACAACATTCAAAAGATTGTAACCATCGATCAAATACTTGAGTAAGAGTGCATTCACACTTTGACGGAAAAGCAAAAAACGGAAAAGCAGTAGCCAATCTGAACGCGCCCTAATACGTCAAGCTGAACTATAACTTTCACGCCTCATAACTCAAAAAATATTTAATGAAAAAATATTATTTTATAATGTTTCGAAGAGGCTCTCATGATAAGCTATAAGAACATGCAATGAAAAATGGGGGTTTCCATTTTAAAAAGTTGTGACTTTGACCAGATCTTGACGACGTCATCTAAGGTCACATAATACTATCTAATGTGCTCTTTAAAATTTCTATGTAAAATATTTTTTTGTAAAAGACGTAAGAAAAAAGATA
>NW_017259183.1:4811209-4814587 GCF_001594045.1 Atta colombica | reverse complement strand
TATATATATATATATATATATACATGTATAAAAGTTTTTAATTATTATTTTCCATTATTTTAATTAATTTGTTTGGAAAAGCATTTACTAAAAGACAAAATTATTACCAATTAATACAAATTGATATCTATAAAAAGAAAGAAGATTATATTATATTATTTCTCCATTAATTGTATTAAAAATATATTAAAATACGAATAGAGCAACTCCAGCAAATATGCCGCGCTGAAATTTATGCCGCAAAAGTAAAAAAAAAAATAGAAGGAATGGGAGTAATTTTCCTGCATCTACTCTGTTGCTTTTATGTTATATTAGTATTGTGTTACATTAGTATATATATATTAGTATTGTGTTATGATTTCAGTTTCTTACTGTAATATTAATGAAATTATTGTGTATCGATTTATTACTGTATTAAGTATATCGTCATCATAAATTATAATCTACATGAAAATGATTACTGTAGGACATGCAAAACCACTTAGTGGTTATCTCGTGATACATGAGTGTAGAGAAATAGTAAAGCATGTATAACAAAATACAAATACTTTGCTCTTGTATTCTGTAGAGCGATATACGTATAGAATTTAAATAGCCAATCAAAGTAGGAAAGAAAGTAATGATGGGGAAGCATTGAGCATTGCATGGAGAAGGAATGTCGAAGACGAACGAGATCAGCGGATATTGAAAAATCAAAAGAACCAAATTCGAGCAAGAAAGAGGATCCAAAAGAGAGTAGTATCGAAGACCCGAAGGCTTGAAACAAACGAACTGGTTATGGCCTAAGATGATCTCTTACATTGGCAGGGAAACCGAATAGTTGACTCCGCACGAGCAGGATGTACTCAAGGTGGAATTATATAAGGTGAATCATTGCGCATAATAGTTTGAGGAGTTTGACCAATCAAAATTGTACTAATTTGCAGTGTATTTATTTGCAGAACGAATCATGTAAATTTCTGCAAATGAACTCAAAAATTGATTGGTTGACGGATCTTCCCACTACTTTCAATCCACTGCGCATGAATGTGAGAATGGTTCACCTTACTTCTTACACCATAGATGTACCCACCCACTTAGAGGGATACTATTTATTGCTATCAGGAAAAGGATGTGGCTTTGTGTCTTGGAGCGACTGGCGGTTTCTTCTTGGATCGGCTCTCTTCTTCACGCTTAGGAACGCAGAACAAATAAATAGAACGAAATAATCATTGTATTCTGTTATCGACTTGCGAGTCATCACGATCGTTTACGTATACGAAAGTTTATATTTATTTTCGAACGAATTGATCGCGACGTATTTTGAACACGTATATTGAATGCAAGCGGATTGAAATAGAATCAAAGTCGAGTATCTGATTATTGTCTGTAATAAAAGAGTGATGATTTTCCAAAGCAAATTACTCAGTGAGATCATATTATAATATATTCGAATTAATAATTCGACTTAATTCTTCTCCTATCAGAATATTGCAAATCGTAATTTTTGTGAATTGATTTCTATAATGTTTTAGTATTTCGTAAAATATATAATAACGTTACAATTCTTTGTTTAGTTTGTTGTCTTGTATATCCTACTTGTTTGAGATATGGCATTTTTAACAGGCGGGATTTATGCCCAAACCATACAGTGCGCAGATTGAATTCAGTGAACTATAAAATACAATAAACGCATTACATATAAAATATATATCTCATGTCATAACACTTGTAATATATCTGGGAAGATTGTAATTATTTATTATTTCATATACATATTTATCATTCTTATTCCTTAGCAAAACTTTATAAACGCATTTTTTTATTTTTTATTTCTTTATAAGTTATTGTTTCATTTTACGTCTTATTTATATGCATTATTTGTAAATTTTTTATGAGCTATACATACCCACTCTCTCTCTCTCTCTCTCTCTCTCTCTCTATGAGTAGTCGCATATCCCTATGAGATACGGTAAAAATGCAAGAGTTTAAAAAGTAAGTAAAATTTTTTTAATACGAAATATAAATATTTCGGATTTCTAATATTTTTTTCATAATAGTAGACAAAGTTTAGTAGTACAAAGTTTTTACTGATATAGTTCGTTTACTTTAAACATAATAAATAATACTTGATAAATTCAGTTTTTGATAGGTGCGGCATATATACTGGAGTTAGTAGGATTACTGTATACAATATATACATATTATTGATATTCAAATTGAATCATAATTATTTTATAAACTCTAAAACTTATCAAATTATTAAAGTATCAATTGTGTGATTTGCATATAAATATCCAGTCTTATGTTCGCTGCTATTTATATACTTGACGCGAAACATAATCGTATCTCTTGATTATTTTTTAAAGTTTAAGTGAAAATGTTCTCTTTTGACCTGTGGAAATAATTAGGGTAAATCAGAGCGAATCGAATCATTATAAGCTTTAAGACAGTTATCATTACCTTTTTCTTTCAAGCGATCTGTTTTATCATGCTAGTTACTTCCGTGCGTTCTTCTTGCAGCGGAAACAACAGATAATATTTTTATTGCGTATGGTTCAATGTTAATCGACGATATAAGCGCAGAGGTCACGAATGACACGAAGAAATTCATCTCTTATGTAAAATCACGATCTCGATTTTGTGAGTTCATAACGAAAAGGTATGTTGAAATGTGTGTAAATTATAATTTTTGCAGTGTACAGTTTTCTAAATCAGTCTAGTAAATAGTTTAATAATATTATTAAGATGGTTTTGAGAAAATTAATGTAGTTTATGAAGTTGACATATGAGATTAATCGGATAACTTCTTTTGGGATGATTCGGATCATGAAATTAAGAGTAAAACTGAAGATTAAGAATAAATCCAATTTATGTAGGGGTATTGTATTTATTGCACTGAAAAATTTGTCAATCCACCTGTTGAAGACTGGATTCAATGCAACAAATGTGAAGAGCCGGTAATAAGTCTTCGTCGAAAAATCGCTGCTTTAGTTATTAAAGAATCTAAGAATCTAAGTAAGGCATTATCAGTAATCTTTTTTTAGATCTATACCAGATCTAAGTATAAATATAAATCATATTAAAGAATTTTACAATAATTGCAATTAAAGTTACTTTTTCTGCTGAATGCAAAGAATTTAATAATTTAATTATTCCTTTTTGTCAAAATTTAAGGGAGTACAGGCGAGCATCTTTTTGCGTATATTCCCTCAGTCAAGAACTATTCAGAAGAATATGTGACAAATGCTCCAAATAACATTCCAATTACGGAAACAAAAATTTCGAGGTTTTGTATCAAAATTATGTGAAGTAATATTTGGTATCATGGAGAACTACATACTTTGAAAGATAAAATATTATACCATTTTGTTATCTGTGATGTCTGTGTTTTCTTAT
>NW_017259183.1:4807036-4811109 GCF_001594045.1 Atta colombica | reverse complement strand
CTTATCAGTTTTATAAGAAAACAAATTTTAACTTTCAATAATTTTTGTTATAAACAAAAGTTTGTTAAGTGCGTACCTTTTTCACTTTTTCTTTTTATATCTCTCAAATATCTCTCATTCGAAATAACGATAATACAAAAATTGTCATTTTTTAAACACTATTGAATCAACTATTAAATCAAAACAATTGATAAAATGCGATGATGTAATATTGACATAACTGCTCTCTGTGATAAATTTTAATAACTTTATAAAAGAAGAACTTTATAAAAGAAGAACTGCCCTTTGACATTCTTTGTTCTGGTAAATCACATTTTGATATTATATATTATATATAATTGAGTAATTAAAACTGAGAACAGTTGTGCCAATATTGCATTATCATATTTTGTTAATTGTTTTAATTTAACAGTGTTTCAAATCAGTTGTTTCTGAGCAGTTGTAATGGGAGAATTTATTTCGTTTTCACACAAAATATCATACATCTTATTAATATGATATTGTGGTGAAAGTAAGAAAAAAATATTCTGTATTATTTTATCACTGAAAATATTATTTCAACTACTTTTTTGGTGAAATGATATATACAGTTTTTGATTTTATGTTATGACATCCTTGTAACAAAATATTCCTTTGGTTTTATTACAATATTATTTCTTTTTATAACTTTTAATTCTTATTTATTTAGAAAAATATTTTTTATTATATTATAATTTTTCTTATTTTGATATTCAAATTATTTTTACATTATAACGTTCTTCTGACAAATAAATATTTTCTACATTTAAAATTCATTTTTCATTATTCTTACTTATGTTGTTGTTGTTGAAATATTTTTCAACAAGTTGATTTTCATTTGACTTTAATGCTTTCACTCAAACTTAAACCTTGTTAATGAAAATATGTCCCCTTCGATATTATATAATATCATAAAAATAGGATTAATAATAATATATTGTTTCGAAAAAATTCAAGTGCGTTGATTAAAATGAAACCTATACTTAATCTATACTTAACTGAATACCCTATACATGTCAGATATATAATATACATATATTCTATTTATGAAATTTTTTTCTTCGTACAAAGGCAAGCAAATTAATTTTTATCTTATACGATAATAAGATTAGAAACGATTTTTATCTTATATCTTATTATCTTACGTTATTGTAAAGAATCATTTAGAGATTTCAATTTTATTAAATAATAATTTATTGTGAAAATAATAAAATTGAATATCTTAACTGGACTTTCACTTCTTAAGATAACAATACTGATTCAAGGCTAAGAGCAACACAGGACGAGGTGCGTAATCTTAATGTGGAATGATGACTTAACTCCAATATCTCTGTGATATCTTTTTTATTCATAATCGAACATTTCGACTTTCTTTTGAGTTTTCCTTAGCAAACAATCAATTTCTTCATCAAATATCACGCAAATATAACTCAATAGTCAAGAAAAATCACTTTGTAGGTTTCTAAGTCTGAAATGGACTCACAAGCATTCAGAAGCTTTGGATTTCTTGAATACAATAAATATAAGATAAATTATTAAAACCAAACACAATTATATCTTCATCCATTCATGATCCAAAGTGTCGTCAGACATATATTTGATGAAGAATATTTTGATATTTGATGAAGAAATGTCATCAGACACTTTAGACTTGGAAACTTGCAGAATGATTTTCCTTGACAGACTATCGAGTTATATTTGCGCGAAGAAAACGATAAAGAAAGCGATTGTTTGCTGAGGAAGACAAAAAAGAGTTGAAACGTTCATTGTGAATAAAGAAGAGATATTAGAGTTAACTCACAGAGATATTGGAGTTCATCATTCCACACCTCGCACCCTTAAGATTATGCACCTCGTTGACTTTTATTAACCTTGAATCAGTATTATTGTTATTATTGTGAAAAATTTTATTATGGCTATTTCATATTTTTAAACGACGATACGTAAATTTATAATATAAGATTTACAGTAATCGTGATAAAGTGAATTGCATCATCAAAAGAGATTAATTAATTTTGAAATATGTATATCGCAATCGCAATTTAATATCTTTGTACAAATTTAATTATTGTTACAAAATACTTATTATTTCTGAATAAATCAAGTTCTGTAGCATATATTAATAAAATAAGTCTATAAAATTCGAAGTGCATTGAAATAGGGTATAAATCAAAATGGCATGTCACAAATTATGATAAAAATTAGGAAAACAACATATTTATTTGCATTGTATATAATAAAGTAAAATGCAATAATATAACACCGTCAAAGCATGAACAATCTCGTTAATCTCAATAAGGGATAGAAGAGGTAGAGATACATCAAAGCAAAAACTTCAAACATATCGCGCATATGGCGCAATCATATCGCGATATGTTTGTTTATGGTGAAAATATTTTAATTATTCGTAGACCATTGTTTTAAATCATGGTGCTAGTAAAAATTAACGCAACAGTGTGGAAAATATATTTTATTAATTCTCGTCGATGCCTCAGAGGAATTAGATTTACGATTGATCTCTCAGTACCTAAAAACAAAATTTGTTTCATTTAATACAATTTAGTTTAATTAGATTAGAAATATTAAATTTTTTTTTCAACTATCTCCTTTTTAAATTAATAATACATATATCAAATATAGCGCTAAAATAGAAATAATATGTAAAAGAATAAATTCCGTAGATTAGAATAAAATCGTGTTTAAACAAGACAAGTTTTTTTATATTACTATTATTAATTAATAACAAGATATAGTATAATATAATATAGTATAAGTTAGATGTTTAATACTTAAGTAATATTTCTATATAAATTTATATACATATCTAGTTCTGCGCGCCGAAATTATTTTTAGTCTTAAAACGTAATCGTATACGAACTGAATATCAATATCACAAATTAAATTAACAAATAATTTAATAATATTGATATTAATAAAAGCACCTTAGAAAATTGTAAATCATTTGATGCTAATATACTAAAAGAAAAGATTGACTGCAGCAAATTAGATGATAAAATATGGCATAACATTTTTAATTGATTGTAGAAACCAATTAAAAATGCTACGCTATATTTTCATCTAATTTGCTGCAACCAATCTTTTCTTTCAGTGTAGTATTTTAAAAAGCTATAAATAATAAGATTTACTTCAGAGTGTACAGATTCAGTTGTGTATTCACATTACGGTCTTAAGAAACTTTGTTTAATTAACTTATTTCTTTTAATTTTATGAGTTAATTTGTTTCATAATATATGCATTATCTATTACGATAAACAAATGAAACATAGCAGATAAAAAATTTGAAATCAATTAACATATTAATAATCACTATGATTGGCAAGATACTTTTTCCATTGTGAAGCTAGATGATGTATTCTCTGTTCATAAAATTTCTTGGACTGGAATCAAACCCATTCGCAAACAGCCTCTTGCACTGCTGCGAATGGCAATTTCATATCCGATAAAAAATTTTTCATGCATGAATTAATATGTATAAGTATGTATAAATGTACACATAAATACGCATAAATATTTATAAACATCTATAATTATATATGAAATATATCCATAAGTTCGTACATCCTTTTTTTTGTAAAATTACATTTTAATGTACTAGAAATAATAATAATAACGTGAAAACATTAAAAATAATTAAAAAGGTAATTTTCGCACTATTTGTTTTAGAAAAAATGAAGTTTGAAGAAATGTAAAAAAATTACTTACGTATAATTATATATAAAATTATGCACAATTATGTATGAGCAATTTTTTTTATATTTTTCCAAACTTGTTTTTTTTTTCTAAAACAAACAATGCGAAAATTATCCCTTTAATTATTTTCTTATGTTTTTACATTATTATTATTATTTCTATTACACTAAAAAGTAATTTTACAAAAGAAAGAGGAATGCATGAACATGTATGGGCATATTTCATATATAATTATATTATATGTTATGAATATTTATACGTATTTATGTATGTTCATACATATTTATACATATTCAAGCATGAACAATTTTTTACCTGGTTTTTCAGATTCTTCTTCCATATAC
>NW_017259183.1:4803522-4806936 GCF_001594045.1 Atta colombica | reverse complement strand
CCCCCCCCCCCCCCCCGATTCTATAATTCTTAAGGCTCCTGAATAATCACAGCTATATTAAATCGTAATGTCAGAAGCAAGAAAAAGACATGTTAATTTTTATTATGCCATTTGTAAATAAAGACAATTTAGATAAAACAAAATAATATGAGATCGCTATTTAAAATAAAAATGAACGAAATCTATTCTTATTCTCCCTATTATTATCCCTATTCAGTAAATAATCATAAAAAGTGATTCATAAAAAGTGATCATTTTTTACAATTATTTACTGACTGTCAGGGAGATAAGCATAGTTTTATCTATTTTTACAAATGTTTTAAAGCTCATTATTTTGTTTTATCTAAATTGTGTTTATTTACAAATGGTGCGTAACAAATATTAATGTATTACTTCTCTCTTTTGACATCACGATTTAATATGATTGTAGTGATTATTCAGGAATCTTAACGATAGTTGCATGGCGACACATTTTCGGAAACAAACTGGAATGTCTGGCCTACAGTTCAGACCTACTTGTCGCCATGTAATTTTCATATCTTTAAAGATTTGAAGAAGAATCTCAAAGGAAGAAAAATACCGTCGGATGCAGCAGCAGATGAATGCAGGAGGCTGTTTGAGTTCAATTCCAGCCCAAGGAATTTTATGTATATGAATATAGCATCCGTTGTCTGGTTTCACATGAAAGAAAAATCTTATCAATTATGATAATTATTAACATGTTAATTAATTTCAATGTCTAAATTTTTTATCTGCATTTTATTTGAACCTACATACAAAGATAGAAAAAAGAGAAAAGAGAGGGAGAAGGAAAAAAGTGAACTTATTATAAAATACTTACCGATATGTAAAAGGATTATAATTATAAAATTTATTATAATGTAGGCCTAAAAATCAGAATACATGATCTCTTGCGGTTTCTCAAATTTAATAGGCCGATAGAATGTGAATGATTGATTCCATCCACGAGGTGCTGTATTATAATTTGTCAGGTTATGAAGATTGGCTAATTTCGGTCCAGTATAATTGTCATTCTCGTACAATTTGTTCTCTGGAAATTAAAACTTTAAATAATAAATCTGCAAATATATAAACATTATAAGAAGAACATAATGAAAGATTACTAACTGAAATAACTTTAATAAATTTAACTTTTGTACATCAAAGACTGCGAAAGTGATATCTTAATTATGTTCTTATTGTTACAAATAAATACAAGTAATATTTAAAAATATAATATCAAAAATCGTAAAATTATATCGATTTAAATTAAGTATATTTTAAGATATTTTAATTAACTTTGTTTAACATTATGATACCGGAAAAATAATAACGTTTTTATTAAAAGGCTATATTTTAAATAAAAAGAAAATATTTCTCACACAAATAATTATGGACAAATTAAAAAAAAAATTTATTTTTGTATATTTATATGATTTTTTTATACAATACACGAGAAATTTCATGTATTGGATATAATTCAATTGTATAATTCAATTGTTGGATATAATTCAATTAATTTTTGTTAATTCGTTTGTTATTTAGCGCTACGTAAGGATTAAGAATAATGCAGTAAAGATTGTTTTGTATATTTAGTATGCGAAAGCAATAATATCGGAACTACAAAAGCACATGCATATTAACTTGCCTAATTCTGGGTTAACGTCAATGAGTTTGCATTCTGGCGTAGTGGTGCCTAAAAGATTATCCAAGACTGGCGTGTTACGCAAATGTTTCTTAGTTTCGAGTATATTTTCCTGCGAGGTGACCATCGAAAGTATTAATGACTTTGCTTCGGGAAGCATTTCAGCCTCAGTATTGACGAATCTCGTGGCCGTGTCGTTGGCATAAAGGGCTTCCAATTCCTGTGAGGTAGTCGAATGACGTCGAGTACCCATATACTCGTCCTCGAATGCGAATGAATACTCGCTGCTGTCGCAGCAGTTCAATAAAGCAGACGGTGCTGAATTGCCACGATCTATAAATCCCAAGTTCTGATAATCTTCGGAGTCAGTGTCATCCGTGGTATATTCACTCTCGTCAGTGGAAACGTAGCCATTGTATCGAGACTGTAATTTCGTTGATCCTTCGTAAGTTTCGCGTGCTTTACATAATTGACCATTGTATTGGGACTGCAGCTTTCTTTCGTAGTTTCCACGTGTGTCATACATTCGGTTATTGCATTGAGACTGCAATGTCGCAGATCCTTCATAGTTTCCGTGTGAACTATATAATTGATCAAAAAATGAATTCTCAATTTTATTTCGTTTAATTATACTCTCCACTTATCTAAAGAGAGATACTATGTGCAATCACTATGTGACTGCAATTGGCAACAAATATATATGTATAAGCGAAAGATAAATTGTAGACTTCGTAGAACCTCATTGAACTATGCACTATTATGAACGATATTATAAATAACATCTTGTATTTATTATTTACAATTAAAATAGCAGATTAAAATATGCATCGTTAAAAAATACGTATAACGCGTCATCAAATACGAAATGTAGCGCGTCATAAAATCAAATAAATTTAAGTTTTTTCACGTCAATAGATATTAATTTAAATAATTCTATAAATCGGAAAAACAAAACGTTATCGTTAAGAAACAAAATATTAAAAATAAAATATTAATTAAAAATAGAAAACTTGTTTGTTATATTATTTATATTCAAAAAATCCATAAATTCTCACCGTACGTATCTCTTCTCCTCATTATTATGATTGACAGGATTTTTCGTCTCGAAGAAACGTGCTATGCCATTATCCAACGGGCACTGCTGTACGATTGGAATAATCTTTGGACTAATCTGCTTATATTGTAGAACTGGTCTACAAGTTTTCTCGAATTCTTGAATTAGTTGCTTCACTGGCACAGGAGTGTATCCATTTTCCTCGTTGTCATTCTGCATCTGTCTGTCGTTGTGTTGCTTATTCCCGAGCTTATTATCAATCATATTATCGTTGAACTTGTTATCGAAACGCTGTTGAATCCTTGTGTCTTTGCCATTGTAACTTCGCATGTTGCAAACGTCAGATTTTCTCGGTGATTGATAATTGTTGTTAATATATGTATTATTGTTACTTGCGACATATTTATTGGCCATGTTAGTGCGTCGATTGTTAGTAGAATCGAAA
The DNA here is from genome assembly GCF_001594045.1 of Atta colombica. Lineage (NCBI taxonomy): Eukaryota > Metazoa > Arthropoda > Insecta > Hymenoptera > Formicidae > Atta > Atta colombica. Next base: position 4,803,792 of record NW_017259183.1, on the reverse strand, counting down.
ATGATACGATGGGATTTTTCGACGATGGGCGATCGACAATAATCAGGAGAAAAATCGGAATCTGTGCCCACCGCAATTTCTCGAAGATAAATCTTTTTTATCTCGCTCGAATGGCCGCATCGGTTAGCATTACAGTGTTTGTCTGCAACTCGCAAATTAAAATTGATACAGCACAGCATAGCAATTGCAAAAAGCTTTGTTATAGGATTTAGCCTAAAATATCTTCTCCAGAAATTAGAAGAAGAATAAACTTGAAAAGCTTGAAAATTA
>NW_017259183.1:4798722-4803422 GCF_001594045.1 Atta colombica | reverse complement strand
AATATTAATTTACTTTTTTATATAAAATTGTTCTTCTTTTGATTATCATTTTTTGAAATTGTTTAAATATATATTCTATTATTTTTATAAACAAAAATATGAGATTTCAAATTTTTTAAAATTTATTTTTATTATATGTCTATTCTGATGTTTTAATTGTTATCTGAAAATTCAATTGTTCTTAATATTTTAGGCAATATAAAGACAGAGAAAAAATTTGCTATAAACTCAAAAGATTACAAAATTTAATTATCAAATTTGTTTGCTTTATAATAAACAAATTTGCATATTTGACATTTTGCATTTGTTGCAAATAATTTTTATAGCAAGTACAAAAAAGATTAAATATTTGTTAACGCCTGCAAATAATATTTGCGATCCCTACATGGCAAATAAATTTTCCGTCGTGGCATAGGATTAACGTTCATAGTAAATTTTTTTTCTGTGATGCTTCAACGTGTTTTCTGATATTAGATGTTTGCTTTGAAATGTTTATTTAATCAATCGTTACAAAAAACATGATTATTATCAAAAGATATGATTTTTTGTTTGTCTTACAATTAGATACATATATCGCTGAGATGTCAAGAGCGGGCTTTTCTGCTGATTAAATAACTAATGATAATGTTTGTGATTATGGCTGTTAAGAATGGCTGAGTTCAGCAGATGACCAAGCAGCTCAGTGAGTGCTTAACGATTTTTTATTATAATTGGTTTCTTAGATCAAAAACTAAAGGTAAGAAGCAATCATGTATTAAAGAATCACTGAACGCTCATTAACGTTGCTTTGTTACATGCAGTCAATATAAAAAAATCATTTAAGTTGGATTTAACTGCTTAACTGGCTTGGTCCAACATTGATCTCTATTTTATGGATCGTATTAAGTATAATACCTCTAAATTCTAAAACATTTTGTTGTTCATGCACGTTTGATAGTAAAAAGAGAATAAAATTTTTCTCAAAATTTTCCTATTTTATTTATAGATAAATTATATCGTATTGTTTTCTTTTTTTCTATAATATAATTACTATTACAATATTATATTATTATTGTAGCTATTTTTATATTATGTTACTTGATATTATTAATTTTATTTTACATTACACATATTATGTTGATTAAGAAACAATAAAATTAAAAAATTAAAAATGAGGTATAAAATATAAAAATATAAAACATAAAATTTTGTCATTAAAATTTTGAGAGTCTTAAAAAGAGATCAGAAAAAGTGAAATTAAAAAATTCCAAATACCTACACGTAGTATTGGAACATTTCAACGTATTTTTAGCAGTATATAAAATATGTGCGTTTTCGTGCGGTAAAAGTAATATTGACGTGTTATATAAATATATACATAACGTCAAGCGATATCGTATAACACTAATAAATTTCGACCTCGGTTTTCGAAAGACTTTGGTGACATTGATGTCCGCTCGTAATTTTAAAACATCTCGGGGAGGATAGAGAAAACAGACCTCGCCGTTTGCCAACAGAGCTAAATCTGCCAAATGAGATCATCTTGCATTTGGAATTATTCGTGTTCATCATTGAATTGTGTTCATATTGTACGCACCTGTTATCGGGATATTTGCGGTGTCAAGAGAGATGTCCACTGTAAAAGGATTATAAAATGATTTATCAATGCTCGAGACTGGCGTGCGAGGTGTCAACGAAGAAGGCGTCATAAATTTTGTGTTACCATTAATTTCCTGAAATAATAATTTTTTTAGTCTTTCATAATGCAAATTGTTATCATTATTTTCTTTAAAATTACAATAAAATTTATCCAATCTTTTATAAAATAAAACAAACTTCCTGTAATTACAATAAAATTATGTTTAATCTATTAAAGAACAAAGCTCAATAAAAAATTATTTATTTTATTTGGTTTAAGTTCTTTTTTAGTGAAATGGTATAATATTATAAAATTTTAAGTTTATAACATAAAATTGGAAAATTGTTATTCTACGAACAAATAAATAGATCCACAGAAATTTTGCTACTTACTAATTTTTCTGGATACATTGGCGTCTTCGGTGTGACAGGCGTATTGGGTGTCTGTGGCTGTTCTTGGTCCACCACCCACTTTTCAGATCTTTTCCTACGTTTCGCAAATATCTCGGCACCTGTGAATATTTTGGCAACATTATGTTCATATACATATATTATATACAGCAATAATTTTAGTTACATTACATTTCTCATAACAAACAAACTTTTTAATGTGTATTATTATATTTAGATATATTAAACAAAATAATATTTAATACATATAATCAATACATGTAATCTTAATATATATATAATTTTAATTAGTTCACGTCATTTAAATGCATAATATTTACCACGTCCTCTTTGATTATTCAAATCACGGACAATATCGAAAAGCTTTTCCGGATTTTTTGGTACCGGCGCAATATTGACTTCTTCACCCAATGCCTGAATGCCGTGAATGTCAAGTACTTTCCCGCACGGATTCATTACGCATTTGAGAGGTAGTTTTTCCTAGAAAAAATTATATTTCACAGTTTAGATACAGTGCAAAAAATTCAATGAATGTACATCTTTTACCTTATGAATTGTTGTAGTTGATTCCTCTTCGTCCTCGATACCTGTGAAATACTATCTATTATCGCTGTATGCTACACAAAATTTTAAAAATTAGAAAAATAATTGCATAGCAATTTAATGATGCAAATTAAATAATTTTCATACTAGATTTCTTATAAATATTATTTATAGATGAATGGATACACAGATACAAATAAAAAAAATAGGAAAACTTTTAACAATTTATTTCATGTTATATTTAAAAATTATTTTTTATTTAGATATTTATTTTCAACAGTGTAAATAAAGGATGTTTCTCTTTTGTTTATTTTTTATGATTATCCTTGATTAATTTTAGCTACAAATGATCAAATTCTTTAGACAAGAATACAATAAATTTTTACAAACGCGACAGTTTTAATTGTAGAAATAAATTATAAAAATAATTTTAATGCGTACCATTGCCATCATGGATCCATTTAACAGATCGCTTTTTTCTATTTACGTACATAGTTTGTCCTTTGCTTTTCACGTTTTTTACATCGCTGAGTGAATGCGAAATTCGGCGTGCAAGTTCAACCTGATCCTCGACCGTAGGATGCGTTGGTGCGTAAAAATACGAGGACGCAAACATTTTTTCTGGAAATAAATTTTCGATGTCATCTTATTAATCTCAACGAATGTGAATCCTTTTTTTCAAAACATTTTCATATATCTCATATAGTATTTAAATAAATAAATATTTGTCATCTGAAAAATTCTTTAAAGTATATTTTATCATAAAAATTATTTTATTCTGTTATCAATGAAGGCACATACTATTTTTTGATTGCAATAATTCTTGAGAATCTGATGCTGGAGTGAGTAGTTTTTGCAAATTAATCGGGGTAGTCTCGCCCCCTTCCTGCAATTAGAAATCACACACACATCACGCAAACTCATGCTGACGAAACAAAACCAATAGAATTATGCAGAATGAAATTATACTTTTTCTTTTTCTGTTCTAAAATTTTCTTGTTATATTCGACCACTATTTTGTTAAATAAAAATTAATAACTGATATGAAAATGAATAATCAATAATTTTTTGAATTAGAAATAATAATTAATAATTAAAAGATAATAATTAAAGGTTAAGGACTTTCATTTAGAAATATATTTTAAATTAGTTTTAAGTAAAATTTAATTCAAAAGAAAATTTTATATATATATATATATAGTTATTAGTTTACTAGTTAGAAAAATAAGTATATTTAAATTCATATATATCTTAAAAAAATAATGGTTCTAAACTTTCCATTTATAAATAAAAGGATTGTTTAAAAATGAATTCTAGAATTCATTGTATACGAATAACTTCAAGTAATATAGATTCAAGTAGCTTTAAGACATGTTGAATTTAATGTACTTCTTTTTTTAACAAAAGTTTTACAAGTTGAAAACTTCAACTCACCATGCCGAAGTGCAATATTCTCGAAGTAAGATTCTCAAGGAAGTTCCTTTTAACTGGATCGTGTCTATCGGATGGTTTGTAACCGCGTGAATGTATTACAACATTGTCCGCTGATACGCTACGTTGTAGATAATTCTTTTCTTGTAGATAGCCGCTGTATTTCACGCTAGACTTGTATTCCGCATCCTTGGTGAGCCCATATGAGGTGTTGCTCAGAATGTTGCGCTTGGTGTTAACGTGTCTACGGACATTTGAAACGTTCGCAACGCGATGCGGATCCTCCATTTACGCAAACTCTACGAGATTTCACGATGACCATACAAATGTAACGGAAACCGTACAACAAAAAGAAATTCTCGTACCTCCACGTGTAGAAGAGTAGCGATCTTTTTAAAAAGATTTATTTTAAATAAAAACTTTGCATAAACTCTATCTTAAACATTACTTGAAATTTTATTTATAAAAACTTTAAACTATTGTTTTCAATTAAAAATCTTATTTCAATTGTATTACATGTACACGCAAAAAATATTTTGCTATTCCAGCTAGAATTATTGCTATTTTTTATATTTGATAGAAAATTATGTATCATACGCAAAGAATTTATAGCACAAATCTAAATTCTATCTCTGTCATCTATATGATTAGATGCAATCCAATATCACAGACTACTTGCTAGAAATTTATCTATTTTA
>NW_017259183.1:4787849-4798622 GCF_001594045.1 Atta colombica | reverse complement strand
TATATATATATATATATATAGACTAATATTTGTTAAAGAGCAAAAAGAAAATTAAATTCGTTATAATAAAACTTTATATTTTACAATTGCGTTATATCTTGCAATAGTAGCCATATGATATTTTTTATTTAAAATAACATTTCTAACAAATTATCGAAAATATATTTTTAAATATCTTTTTAATTTCTTATGAGGAAAACATTTGTTGAACTAATATATGTAAGTATTTATGTAAGTGTCTATAATACTGCATAAAGTATTATAAACATTTGTATTTATCTATAGAAATGCTAAAAGAAAATATAGACAAATAAAGCTGAAAGGAAATATTGAAAATGATTTAAATCATCTTTCATAATATTAATACGAGAAATTTGGCAAATAAATATTTTTTCAAATTATTCAGTTCTGTGAATACACTTTTTAGATTAATTATTTAACATTTTCTTGATAACACATTAATTAACATTTAGTTTTAATTTAGTAGATTATTGTCAGCATTAATAATCTGGTACTGATAACCAATAGTATCTGATAATCAATTTGAAAAAGTGTGGTAACGAGATTTGTAATTACGTGATCTCTTTTAAATTAATTTTTTTTTTAAATAACGCTGTTTTTTAAACAAAATTTAAGATATTCAGACAACACACAATATTTGTAAAATATTTACTTTATTTATTTAAGACTTATTTTAAATATTTTGTAAACATTTTTGTGGTCTTGTAGATCATAAATTACATTTATTACGAATATTACGAAATATTTATTGTAAATGTTGTAGTAAATGTTATAAAAATACTTAATAAGACACATTATAATTTAAGTAAAAAATACTTACTACAAATTTATATTTATCATAAATATCATATTAAATTTTATCTATATTTTAGTAAAATATTTCGAATAAAGCTTTACATAAAATATGTATATAACATTTATATAATATATGTAAGTATTTATGTAAGTTCAAAAAATAAATAGTAATATTTATCATAAATATTCTGTGCTGTCTAGAACATTAATCAGAGAAAAATTTCGACCGGAACGAAAAATTTCGATTCAGTCTGAGATTAATTGTCCAATCCAACTTTTGGTTTTAGTTCTTTTACCGTAACGATTACTGATTCCGATTTAGATTTTGGTTCTTTTCGATTTCAATTTTCAGTAATTAGCGATCACTATTATTAATAAAACTGGAATCGACACTGAAACCGAAAGTTGAATAATTTCGGACCATAAACAGGAAATTTTTATCCATAATATAATTTCGTTCTTAGTCTCTGATATTAATTAAAATATTTAATATTATTATTAATTAATTAATAAATAATAATATCTTTTAAAATGGCAAGTGTAACAATTTTTTTAATTTTCGTGATGTACATTACAAAGAAAATATTTTTATATTTCAAAATTTCAAATTTCGCTTTTTTTTCTTATTTATTCTAAATGAGATTTGAATCAGGAATCATACAAATTCGCTGAAATTGCATAACTTTAATTCTTGGTCTTAAGTCTGTGAACATTTTTCATACAGTGTTTTAGTATTCTGTATGACAGAATACTGAAACAATGACAGAAATATATTTAGTGAAATATATATTATGTTCAGAATATATTATTGTAGCAGAAGAAACCTCATTCTGAGCTTGAGTTTTTAATATCGTGAAATGTGACTAATTGGATAATAGGGGTGAGAAGGGAAAAAGAAAGAGAGAGAGAGAGGAAGAGAGAGAGAGAGAGAGAGAGAGAGAAAGAGAGAGAGAGAGAAATGTAAAAGTGTTTGTCCTAGCCGGCATGCCTAGAGCTCGACGAAGCTTTTTTAACTACGAGAATTGGTTACCTTCCAAGCAGCCAATTAATTCCGCGTTGCAGTATTGGCAGTACTACAACGAGCTCTGTGTAAAAGAAACGCTAAATTTATCTGTTGTAACGTAATACGCAGTAACGGTTTGAGCAGTCGCTTTCGTTGCGTACGCGATCGACACTGTATTCATTTGATGTTGCATACAAAGAATCGGCGATTAATGCACAATACAACATTATTTTTTATAAACAGCTAATCTTATTTTTTTAATCTGGGTGCAAATTATTAAAGTTTGTTAATAACTTATAATCAACTAAATTGTTTCATTCAGTAACAGTAAAATTTATTTTTACGATATGTACGTATATATGTATGTATATATATATATATATTTTAATATAATTTAGTAAAATTTATATTAATCTTATGTGCATTTTATTTTGTTAATTTGTGTTCGAGAAAGTAATATAGCGTGACAATTCTAGGTAACAACGCAATCGATACTTCGCTTTAAATAGATTGTTTGGTAGAACTTTGAGAGTTTCTTCGAAGTCGGTCAAGCTGTTCGCGGCATTTGGTAGAATAAAATTTCGAGAAAGTTTAAATCAATCAAACTTTGAACGTCAATCGAGAATATTTAATCGAAAGAGTGATTGGAAAAAAAGAAAGTTTAAAAAAAATATATTAAAATTGTTTTCTACGTACCAGAAGCAGATTATTTATATAAAATATTCAGAAATTCATGGAATATTTAATAATTAAAAAATTGTTAATTATTTCTTCAAAATAGCATTTTTTATTCTTATTTTTTGCAATTATCAAGTTGGTTCCCTCGTAAATCTCGTAATTTATAGCATTTTATTTATAGTATTGCAATTAACTTTGATCGAGTTCATAAACATAAATGAAATAACTCAATGAATGTGAAACTGTCAATTGTGATTATGAAGTAGTCCTTTTAGTGAAGTAGTATAATTTTAAATACACGCAAAATACACGTTTTCTATGTACCCATTTAAAAGTTACAATGACGCGTTATTCTCTTTCTATCTCCTTTCTTCTTCTTCCATTTCACAACAAAGTCTGTCACTAAAATCTCTCAGTATAATTACCGCGATTAGAAGACATGTCACGATTATCAATTTATCACGGAAAAATAGCCACGTTTTGATAAACATAACTGACATTTCTCATATCACGCACTCTCTCGGAAATATTCTCTTTCGCAAACGATAACGATAATAAATTAAAGTTAGAAAAAAAAGGGAAAGGGGAAAACCATGACTCGGGTAACTTGCACTTTCTCTCTCCCTCTTTCGTCTCCCAGGTGGACAGAAACATTACGAACAGAGATTTTACTTATCAAACGATGCTCTCCTCATCGCGACGTGCATGCACACAGAAAGTGGGTCGTCTCCCTTCTTCGCCTACACTTTATTTTCCTTCTTTACCCGCGATTTATTTTTCCCACGGCTTTACGTAATGCGCGACACCCCGGCCTACACACTTTGCCGGAGGTGGTCAGAGTCCGCCTAAACTCGCCGACGAAAGCTCCCTCGCCGTGGGAGATGAATCTCGCATCTTGCAAAACGTTCTCTGGCACGCACCATCCGTTCAAATATGAGAGGCAACGTACCAGAAGGAGTCACTGCCGCTGCTACCGCGCCACCGCCGCTGCTACAATGTTCAGCAACCAACAACTACGGCCGATTCATTGACAGAATAGAAATAAAAAAAGAGAGTAATGGAGAACGAGAGAAAGAAAGAGAGAGAGAGAGAGAAAGAGAGAGAGAAAGAGAGAGAGAAATAAAATTTATTTTTATATCGAACAAACTGCCGAGTGAATTTTTGTGGATCTTCAGCGAATCGCAGTAGCAAAAAGATTTTTCCCGAAAGAAAAGTCGTTATCCAAATGTGGATTATATCGGTATCGATCGCTTCTCCTACATACGTGAATGGGTCTCCGGAACGGATCAACCGTGTTGGTGAGAGAAGTGTCACTTCCGTGGCGGCGGAGGCCTCTCGATGGCTTCTCTACAGATCTACGACTGGTACTATCGAGAGAACCCACCTTGTACCCTTCTCTTCACCATCAAGATCCGTCCGAGATCGTCGAGCTTGATCAGCCGAATCCGCACTTATATGCGATGAATTACAAACACGGCCGGCACACACGGCTTTATAATAGTGCCCAAACCGTCGTCTATACAGCGCCTGCTTGCCGACTTGCTTGGGACGCCTTTCGTTAAAAATAGACCATCAGAAAGCGACACCTCAAGATTCGAACTGAGCCAACGACGGGTTGTCTGTATAGTACACCCATATGGTATGATATATTGCAAGTAGCAAATGGTAGCTATTGTGCTTATTATTATTATGCAAACACCTGTGGGCTACCAAACTGCTTTTAAAGTTAAGTCTCTATGGCTTATTTCATCTTCCCTGTGTTGGAAACAAATTATTTCACGTTATTCCATATTATTACAAAATATTATAAAAATAACGACGAAGATTTATTGCAATGCATTTCAGAATATAATCGAATTGTATAGATATTGTATTGTTCATATAATGTACATTAGTTTATAATTTATATACATACTATTAATCTTGGAATGATTTCTATTATCCCGAATCATCATTACTTATATGATATTTATATTTTCTCTCACAAACAAATCATTGGAGGTTGCTCAGAGTCATGATCTTGACAACATATATTAAGGTCAAGATTGTTGGCGATTGCTCCCCTTTTCTGCAATGTTATCAAAAGTTTTTAACCAATTGGATACTTAGATAGTTAATATCAGTGGTATTATAACTTTTAAGCCTTATAATTAAAAAAAGTACGTAATAAAAAAATATTTTGTTATAGTGTTTTGAAAAGCTCTCGAGATAAGCTACAAGAATATGTAATGAAAAATAGGTGTTTCATTTAAAGAAAATCTATATGATATTGCTTTCATCTTGGCAATATCACTCTGATATAAGTCAAACTAATATATAAAATTAGAAAATAGATGTTTTTAAAGTTGTATCGCATAATGACTTTTCTTAAGATTTGTTTTATTGTTTGAAGAGATAATGACATTCTCTATACATACGTATTATTTTGAGAGAGAGTAACTAGGTATGTTTATAGGATAATTGCATTTGAAGTTAGTACTTTTAATGCTAGACAAGGAGTGATAATACATTTTTTCCATTATAGCGCAAAAACGGTATTTAGAAATTCGCTCAAAAATCAAAAAACTATTGATAAATGTAATACAAATCTCCTAAATCGAAGAAAATGAGAGTAATTAGTCAAATATTATAAAACCTTAGAAAGATGTTTTACTACTTCATTAATATACACTGCGCTTATCAACTCATTCTCGAATACTGCCGTACAGTGAGGAAATAAAAATTACTGTAGGAAAATAAAAATTACTGTTAAAAAATTGCAGCAATTTTTGAACAGTAATTTGTTTTCCCATCACCGAACGACGCCCTCATGCGCTAGTGTTTTGGGCGATTGTCCCCCTCCCCCCCACATACACACAGACCGCTCTTTTGCGACACAACTCTTAAATTTTACAATTTTTTTCTGAAAAATTTTTCTAAAAAATGCATGCTTTTCGAGATATTCAACCATTCCGGAACTTATACTCCTCACTATATAATTTAGGGGCGTCTGACTTTCCACGCGAAGCAAAGACTGCCTCCATGCATACAACTTTCCACGCGAAAAAAGATTTCATTTGGGTTTGCAACTTTCCATGTAAAACGTGATAAAACGTGAGAATTAAATAAAATACGTGTATATTCAACTTTATTTGTTAATAACGTTTAATGAATAACAAGTGATGCAGCCTAAAACCTGTCACTCAGACAGGAAGATCACTCAGAATTACGATCTTGACAATATATATCAAGATCATCAGGGCTGGTTTCTCTATATAGTGCAGAATTTTTTTCAAAATTCAAATTCGCTATCTTATTCACTTTTCTTTATATTTTGTTATGATTTGTATTTCTTCAATTTCTTCATAAGTACATTCAGTATCTTTTTTTCATAAGAAATTGAAGCTTCTGAGACTCATAAACTCGTGGAATAGAATTTACAATAATTAATGCGGATCAAACATTAGTTCCGAATCACATAATTATTATATTTCAATAATTATAGTATTTTCTAATTATACTATTTTCTGAAATGCGTATATTACAAGATTCTTTAGCATTTGTTTTATCTTTTTCAAGTATCGATTGTTTATTATTTATTAGCAACGCAGCGCTGCACATTTTATTAATATCATTAATAAAACGTAACAGATAAACTAAAGTTATTAAGGTACGTATCTTTAATTCATTCAAAGTGTAACTATACCAGAATTGCTTTATGGCTTTTACAGGAGATAGTAAACAGCATAGATTTCATGAAAAAAATCAATATCATGCTTAGTTGAAATTAAATCCAAAAAAGATAAAGTAGTTTGGTGAACTTTGCAATTAATACATGGAGTCTAATTGTGGATAATTGTTATTACTTAATTCATTTAATTAAAATATATAAAATAATACCGAAATGAAATAAAATTATCCATAAGAATGTAATCTTTATGATTAATTATTGGATTGTTCGGAAAGTTCGTGCTGACTGAAATTTAAATTTTAGTATACATTTATTAAATTAAAATTTTCTGCGTTTCAATTTTCCTTCAACATCGGCACAAACTTTCCGGACAATCCAATATAACTATTAAATATTATATTTATTAGTTGTTTGACATCGTTGTGAATAAAAATATAATTTTTTTTAACCGTATAGTTGAATTATTCATTTTCGTTTTATTTTCTTATTTTATAGATCTATCATATTGTTTAAGTCCATTGTCACTTTACATACTTATTGTAATTTTAATATATTTTATACTTTTCTTAATTACTTACTCTTAAAAGTTGTTTAATTTGTTCTGTATTTAGCAAATACACATATAATTGCAAATACATATATAACAAATACGTAAATATCATTTATGTAAACTTCACTTACATTTATGTTATGTAACAATCACATTCATTGTTTGCTAGGTAGTTATTATATGACATTTTTTCAGAATTATTTTTAAATTATTATACATTTTTTGAAAGCTCTTTTTTTTAACTCTGTTTTTTTTTTAAGATATGTTGCATAACTATGTACGCATTTAGAAAATATATTTTATAATTTTCATTGTCTATGTATTTCAATATAAGTTGATAAAGAATGTCAATTATACTATACTTAAAATTATTTTCTACAGTAGTTATTATTTTACTTTAATGTTTTCAATATATGCAAATAAATAATATAACTTTTATTATCACTATTTTATATTTGAGATCAAACTCCAATATTTAAAAAATTATTATAATTTAATATAATAATTTGATATATATTTGCATATCCTAAAATTACAATCATTAGATTATGTTTTTTTTTAACTCTTCGTGGTCACTAGGGAAAGTCTCAAGAAACCTCAAAAAGGTGTGAAGCTTTATATTTCTAAAATCTTTTTTCAAAACGAGACTTAAACTTTATTTATTCGAAGTTCAAAATACTCTTTTGGCCGCATATTATTCCTTATATGTCAGTTTTTGCGATTTTTTTAAATATGTTAAAATTAAAAATTTTTAAAAGTCACTGTATTTTCCATATTCTAAAATGTTTAAAATATGTAATTTTTATGATTTTAAAAAATAAAAGTTGTAAATATGGCAACCAATTAAAATGTTGTTATTTTATCTCCTATATGACCGACATAAAATTCTCAGGAGATGTGACTACGAAGGGTTAAAAAAGAATGAAATTATAGATGTTAGTAATAAATTTTAAGTAAAGAATGTTTTTTTAAATTGATTCTACTTTTATAGCATATTAAATAAAACGAATTTATATGTCAAAAAAGAAAAACTTCATTCAAACAACAATTTATTTAAACTATCATACGAAACAAATAAAAAATATATAAATTTACTTTAATTAAATCTACATAAATATGATTTTTTAAACCTTTTTTTTTGCATTTTTCCAAATTTTTTAGATTTATTGTTATGATTTTTTTGCTTACTACAATTCTCGACTCAGTTTTCTAAAGTGTTTAAATGCACCAGACAAAAAATTCATAACTATACTAGCATTATTAAATATAATTTGATATAATTAAAATTATTTAATTATTTAAAATTAAAAAATGATTTTTCTTTAAATAGAAGTTAAAACTCACCTATAATTTCTTTTATTTCTTATTTATTTCGAGATTGTATACTGGATGATATTACTTTATCCAAAACCTCTTCATGATCTGTATAGCAGAAGCTTTCAAAAAACAACATTGCAACATTTTCAATGTCAATGCGACATTGCTGTTGCAACGTTACTATAACATTACTATAACATTACTGTAATAATATTCTATGCTATAAAACAGTTACAATTTTTTCACTAATTTAAAAAATAAATTATTAAAAATTTATCTATTCGTTTTTTTTTTCGTATTGAAAATTTATCTATTTGTATTTTGCATTTTTTTATACAATTGTTAACAATTATATATTCTAACCTTCTCTTTTTAGAATTGCCTTCTAATATCTTCTGCTGAAAATTATTACTGGGAGTACAGCATTTATCAGAAGATTATCATTTTCATATTTTGATATCTTCGTCTGACATTCTAAAACTTTAATGTAACATTTTAAAATTAAAAGATTTTTTTTAAAAGTTAAAAGATGTACATTTTATAAACATTTTTTTTCTTTTCTTACACATCTATTTTCTTTCTATTCTATTGGAAATTGTTGTGTTCTACAGAATCCAAATTAATTTGATATAAATTAATTTGATATAATAATTATTTGTTTACTATTTTGCATTTGTATAAAAAATAATAAAACTTGAAGTATATACAATTTAAAATTATATCAAAATTATATCAAAATATTTTTGATTTATTGATAATATTAATCCTTTTTTATTTTTCACATTATTATAATATATTATGTATTCAAAAAAAAATTTTTTTTTGAATTTTTTATTTTTAAGAAACTCTTTCGTAATACTTTATTCGAATTTCGTTGCTTTCTTTTAGAAGTGTATAACTGTTATTTTTTTTTAGCAAATTAAAAAGTTCCTAATTTACTTATATTTTCATTTCTACAATAAAAACAAACTTAATTTGAATAATCTAGGAAAAGTTATTATTACATTATGAATGTAAAATATAAATATAATAACAAAATTAACATTATATATAATTTATTTATTTCTTATTCTTTTATTTCTAAATAACAGTTAGAGATTGATATGCGTTATATGCACGTTATTAAACTAATATAATAAATTTCAATTTCTTTACGTGTAACCTTTATTTCACTAAATTATTAATGTATAAATACTTTTTTTAAAATTATTTAGTTTGACGCGCGCGTGTATGTGTGTGTGTGTGTGATATTTGAAACATTTTTTTATATCATATAAAAATAAGCGAAATTTATATCGATTAAGTAGACTACTCTGTATTAATATTATTTATTAAAATTTTTTATATTAGTTATGTTGTTATTGCAGTAATTTTTCATTAATTATATAATATTTTTCATTAGTATTTTTTTAATCTTATCTTTGTTATTAATGTTATTTGTTTTAATTATTTAAATTATTTGAAATTACATTTTAATGTAACACATATTTTTCCACAACAACAAAAACATTATTATTATTAAAATAAATATAAGCGCGCCAAATTCTATTGCAAAATATTAGATAAAATTAATTTAGATAAAGAAGTTATATTTAAATTGCTATAAATTTTATCTATATAAATTTTATCTATATGAATTTACATTATGAGAATTTACATAAATTATATAATTTTTGACTGCCAGATTATTACTTTCGGGTTTTGAAAATTTGTGATTCGGTTCTGCTACATTACTTACATATTACTTATAAAGTAATAATGTCACTGCCACAATACGCTACTCAGATAATATGCTTAGCACATTTATACATTAAAGTTCATGCTAGAATTGCATGATCAGCACGAATAAATTGGAATCAAGATTCGAAATCAAGATTTTGATTTGTTGCAGAAACTTATTAAATTTTATTGACAATGTTTGGATAGTGATTACTTTTTATTTAAATAATTCAAATATTTTAAACCTCTATATGGAATTTTAAATTATTCAAATTTTTTTATATGTGTAATGTATCTGAATAATTCAAATTTTAATTTGCAAAATAACTATAAAAAGAATCGAGTGTTGTGTTATTTGAACATGCATGAAAACGGACATTCTGTAAAATCTTCTATCATTGTAAATATCTTGGAGAGGGAATGCGTTGATTATGTTGTTGTTACATGAACCTTTGACATACTTGATATAGATCTCTTGTGTCTGCGTATTTTGGTATCATAGATCTAGTGAAAAGTGCGTTTCATAACAATTGATTTTGACTATACATAGGAATACACAAAGTTGACTTAATGTAATGTGAACTGTGTATTTCTGTAGTTAAATTCTGTAGTGAATTCTTCTTTAATTATCATTATCTATAACAATGCGTTTAATTAAATACATATTGTATATACATACTATCAACGTATAGTAATTAATTAATTTGGAGGTAATATATACTAATTCAAACAAATTATTATGTTGTTGAATTGATACAAATATTATATATTATTAATATTTAATTGATAAAATATTATTAACAAAATAAGTTTTGAAAAATTTATCATCAAATGATCATTTTGATCGTTTTTAATCGTTATTCTACTATTATACATATACATTCAATGCATTTCTATTTATCATTATCCTTCTACAGAAAGTTGAGAAAAAATATAGTTAAGTTTAATAAATATTTAGTTCAATACTGTCAATTAAACTTACAGTAAGTAAATTTGTTCAATAAAAAAAATGATTGTTAA
>NW_017259183.1:4787141-4787749 GCF_001594045.1 Atta colombica | reverse complement strand
TTTTTGTATTAAATAAATATATCTTTATATTTAATAAATATTTAATTGGCAGTATTCAACTAAATATTTATTAAAATTGACTATATTTTTTTTTCAGTGTACTACATATCAATTTTTCTCTTTTGAAAAACTGTAAATATATCAAAGCAATATCAAAATAAAAACAAACTTCTTTAGACAATTTGATATTTTTCTAGAATTTTAAATTTTAAAGTATATCCTATACAATAAACGATTTATTAAGATATGTGAATACACAACAAGTGAGAGGTACCGATTGAGATACCTGTTTCGGTAATTTAAAGGCTTAGAACACTCGTACGGAATACAAAAGATCCGAATTCGAATCCCGACCAAGATAATATTTTTCGAAATAAATTTATTTAGCGTTTTTTGGTACATCATGTCTTTCTAATAATAAATGCTAGATTCGGTGTCAAATTATTAAATTGTGATCAATTTAATTTGTGATATTACTATAGTAATCTGATTGCGGTTATAAATTTGAAAAATCATTTTGGCGAAAAATCATTCGGCAATTCAAATAACTACATATTTAGTTATATTTTATTTTATATATAAATTTACATAGTATATAAATTTACATA
>NW_017259183.1:4781161-4785651 GCF_001594045.1 Atta colombica | reverse complement strand
TTTTTATAATTAAATATTAACAATTAAATATTTATTTATGTATTTATATATTTATATATTTATTTATATTATTTGTTTTAAGTTCAGTTCTTAAAGATATTTTTAATAAAGCTCAATTTTAAAAAAATGATTTTATAAAGAATAATTTTTTAAAGATATTTTTTGGAAGTTTATATTTAATATTACCTAATAATTCTAAAAATAATTTTTATTTAATAAGTTTTGCATTAAATTATTTCTACACAAGGTTAATTAAAAGCCATTATTAATTTTTGCTTTTCTTTAGATACATTTTACATCGATGGACGAAAACTATAAGTAATATAATAATAAAGAACATGTTATATTATTTTAATCGTTTTATGTTAATAAATAATTTTAAATTCGCGAGTTTGAGTACACTTATCGCGATTACTGATATTGTCACGTGCGTTAGCTTAGTATTTATATAAATACATACACGCGCGACGTGAGCGATTAAATCGATGCTGTATATCGTCTGAGGCGCATACACCTAAAATATTCCTGAAAAATTTATGACATTTGCAGTTTAATAATTTGCGCGTATTTGTGTGAGTGTAAATACAGGATGAACATTATATTAAACTCACTCGCTAAAATCGATTATTTTCTAAAACATGTTGGAAGACTTTGGTATTTGGTTAGTTCAAAGGAGACGACTTTCGAGTTTCTACATGAAGTGCCGGACTATCAACAACAGGTAATATTTTCCATGTGAGAAATAAAAATAAAAAGATTTTGACATAAGAAAAATAAAAATAAGAAAATTTTGATATTTCTGCTAAATTTTTTATCAAATTAGAGGCCTATTCTGTAACTCTTAACAACTATAACGATATCATACACGGCTTTTTTCATTATGTACAAAATCTGTACAATAACAATGTAACGATATTGTTAAAGTTGTTAAGAATTACAGAAGAAGTCCCTTAAACTACATTCTATAGTTTTTATATATTACATAATATCATAGAATAAATAATGTTATAAAGCAGACGTGTTAAGTGTAGATTACTTAAATTATTATATAAATAATATATAAATAATTTAATTTTGAAAAAAAAGCTATTTTCTAAAACAATTATAGGTAAAGAATTGAGATTTTAATTATTTGAAATGCTATTATTTTATTAAACGTATGCTATAAATTAAATTTAAATTGATAATACAAAAAAGAATTTCAATGTAATTAATTTATTAATTACGTAATATAATTCTTTTTCTTCTTCTTCTTCTTCTTCTTCTTCTTCTTCTTACATTAAGCCTTTGGCACCTGTTACACCTCTCTCATATTTGTGATGCACACGCTGATTATTTAATTGTCACAAGCATGTAGGATCTACAATTTTAATGCCAGTTCCAAGTTCCGTATTTTTCAAGAGGTATTTCTGTAGGATACTCTCGGGAGATTGCCGGCTTTTTTCGAGAGAATACACGAGTATAAAAATTTTGATTCCTACTGAGATCGAAGCCGAGACCTTTAGCTAGATCAATGCTCTGTCTACCATGTCTGTCATGTATTATAATATAATTAATTTGTGAAATTATAAATATTTATGATTATTAGCAATATTTTTAATTGTAGAAAAATTTAGAAGTAGCATTGTTATGTATTGACTAGAAAAGAATTATATACTGCTTTTTAATTGATTATAAAATAAACAGATAGTAAATAGATTACATAACAGTAGATTAGTAAATATTTATTATTATAATAAAATTTAATAAAGGTGTAGCAGTAAATAATTTACACTAAAGAAAATTGTTAGAGACGATAATTTAAAGAATATTTTTAATTATGAATAATTTTTTAAAGTTTAATTTTTATTGTTAATTATTAATTAAAGTTGCTGTTTATTTTAATTTTACTTATTTAATAATAATAATAATAATTTAACTTTAAAAAATGCTTTCCTCTAAGATCAACATGACTTATTTATGCTCTGATTGGCTTCACATTGTACATCAGTGTGCATTCGGCTCAAATAGAATTTATAACATTTTTCTTTGAAAAATCTACTTGATACAATTTATGCCAAAGCAACATAAATGATGTCAAATGCATTGAGGAAGTCCGATAATTTGAATGCGCAGCTGGCCTGTTATTTGTTACGAACACAGCAAGCTACATGAATCGTTAACAAGTCATATGTGCGCGCTATTCTTGTCGAGACCTCATTCGAATGTAGCGACTAATACATGAAACTACGCGCTACCAATACATGAAAAACTTAACTTTCTGCGTATGCAATCTCTGATATATTTATAGATATGGATGCCGTTTTTTCTACTGCTTATTCTGGAGCAACTAATATTAAGAAAAAAATTTCGTTTAAATGATCAAGTGACATCATTATCTCATTGGATGCTCCACGAAACTATCCGGTAAGGATAATTATAATCTATTCTTTATTATATTTAAAAAAGTAAGAAATATATATATACGTACAGTTTTTTATTATTTTTTCCTGGAAATTATTTGTTTCATTAATTTCAGAAACAATCGAATAGTTTTAAATAATTTAAGAAATAATTTCTTGCAATTGTTATATGACATAAATATGTACATACAATGTTTTCTTACAATACAATTCTACTTACAAGTTAATTTTTTATTTATTGTATCTTTTATTCTTATTCTATTCCTTTATCTTTACTCTGTGCTCGGGAACATAAAATTCAATTATCTTATTTTATTCAATTATACTTTCTATCTGAAGTAATAGAAAATCTAATGTAAAAGTGGTTGTATAGAGAAGAAGATTTTTAGAAATTTTAGAATTATAAAAAATATAATAAGCATATAATAAAATAAATAAAAATAAATAAATAAAAATAAGCATATAATATTATTAATAATAAAAATAAGATATTTGTAATAATAAAATATAAAAAAATGAATAAAGATAATAAATACATAAATATGAATGTAATGAGTATTAGTCGTATCTTTCTTTATTTGTCAAAATTAAATAAAATATTATTATTGATTTCACAGAATATTTTCTCGCGGTGCCGAATATTATTTATACATTGTTATTTATGAAGGGTTTGGCAGAAAATATACTTTACCCTGGAATTCGCTATGCACATGGTACATTACCTTCATTGCTGTAGACTTTTGTTACTATTGGGCTCATCGCAGTAATCATGGTTAATTTCCAAAGATTTCTCGTGTTAACAGCAATCTCTTTCTTTCTTTTTAATTGAAAATATTAATTGACTTATTGTTTGCAGAAATTCACTTTTTGTGGGCCCACCATCAAGTACATCACAGCAGTGAGGAATTTAATCTCGCGGTTGGTTTACGACAATCCATTCTTCAACATTGGTGCAACTTCGTAAGTATCACTTTTTAAACATTTTTATCAAAATTAACTGTATACAAAGAAAAATATTAATAGATAATTTTAACACTTATTACACTATGTTTTAATACTTATTACACTAATCGATCAATTGAAATAAATTACAAATTAAAGACTGTTTATAATTAAAACTAAAAGATTTTAAAATAAAATGTATCTTTATATTTTGATTTAAATATCTTATGTATCTTGATTTAAATATCTTTTGCAGGTAATTTATTTACCACTTGCCTTTCTTATACCTCCATCACATTTTATTGTGCATAATCAACTCAATTTGATATATCAATTGTGGATACATACAACAGTTATTGGTGATCTTGGACCATTCGAGTTAATTTTTAATACGCCTAAGCATCATCGTGTTCACCACGGTAAATTAAATATAAATATATCTAATATATTTTTTTGCGATTTATAATATATTACATGTGCACTTCTGTATTTGTAGGCTGTAATCTTTATTGTTTGGATAAGAATTATGGTGGTGTACTTATAATATGGGATCGATTATTTGGTACATTTCAAAAAGAAGAACAAAATGAAGAGATAATTTATGGATTAGTAGTTAATATTGAATCATTTAATGCATTTTATTTGCAGGTAAAATTCATGACAATGAATTATTGTCCTTTTGAATTTTTCATGCACTTAATAATAAATGATAAAAAAATAAGTTAATATTTTTATATGTCGATATGATAGTGACGTAATTTAAATTAGAATGTTATTGCATCTTACAAATATGTCAATTTCCTAATTTATTGATAAACATAAAAAACTAAAGGAAGCAAGAAATATTTAAAAGCTTGTGAATAATAATAATAATAATAATAATAATAATAATAATAATAATAAAGTAAAAATAATTTTATACATAAATATGAAAATTGTTTTTAATTATTATTATCTATGATGTTGCATTATAGATATTTTACTTGAAGGATTTAATTAAAAAAAGTATAAATATGAATACATGGGCTGATAAGTTTGCTGTTTTTTGGAAAGGCCCTAGTTGGTTTCCAGGCGGACCACGTTTAGGTTTAGATGAATTCAAAATAAAGGTATAAAAAATTTTTAATAATGAATAAGATACATATG
>NW_017259183.1:4775077-4781061 GCF_001594045.1 Atta colombica | reverse complement strand
ATTTATAAATAATATTTAATATTATTAAAAATAATATTTTTAAAACAGAAGTTTATTTTAAATTTAATATAAGATATTGTTCTATTATCTCTTGTAGGTGAAACCTAGAACTGTATATGATCCTTACATATCAAAAATACAAAAAATATATATTAGCGTGCAGTTCCTGATGGTTCTTCTCAATCATTGTAAATTATACAAATCACAATATTATGAGGTAGGTTTTTAAATAGGATTTATTTGTTATTAAATTTTGGTTATGTTACATAATTTTTTAATTTTTTTTGTAATTCCACATTTTAAAATGTTGCCTGACAATTCAATTCGTAAATATGTATATTCTTTTTAAGTATTTCTTAAATGATTTTATTCCATTATTGATTTAAACTTTGATATTTCTAATTTTACATTAATTAGATATTAATACGATTAAATAAATAAATAATACAATTTTTTGTTCAATTTATAATGTTTAAATATAAGTTGGAAGACAATACTAAGCGAAAATAAACAGTTCGTAGAGTATTATAATGAAAACTATATTATTAGATATTTATGTATCAGTCTTGTTATACATTCCTTTCAAAGAGATAACTTACAGTAATGTTTTTAATTTTAATAATGTTTCTAAATTGCACACAAAAATTGTTATTATTCTTAGTTTTTTTTTTAAAAAAGATATTATTGGTTTGACTTTTTGGTTTGGCATTATCAAGGCTACTTTGAATTTTTTTAATGGAACTCCATATTTTCCATTATTATGTTCTTATATATAATATTTCATATTATGTACTATATTTCATATTATATTCTTGTACTTTATCTCGAGAGCTTTTGTAATACAGCAAAGCTCTATTACAAAGTATTTTATTAAATACTTTTCAAGCTATAATGCTTGAAAGTTATAGTACCGCCGGTATTACCCAAAGATGTTACACGCGAAGATTACCGTTAGCTTCCTTAACATTATAAAGTTTCAATAATTCAATCGATTGCTCATTGTTTGCACATATATGTACATTTCAAATTTTGCACACTTTCAATAAAAAAAACAATTTTAGAGAAGCTAACTTCACACTAACTTCTCCAACTGTGAATAAATTGAAAAAGGTTTAAGATAGATTTTCCACACTCCGAAACATTGATTTTTCGTTTGACACTCATAGTTAAAAAGTTATTAACAATTAAAGTTTCGAAAATTGTCGATTCAGGTAGATTAGACTCAAATCACAGTTGAGGGGTTAGTGTGAAGTTAATCTCTTCAAAATTATTTTTTGAATAACTTTTTTATTGAAAAAATGTGCAAATGAAAATTCGAAATGTACATATGTATATATTCAAATGATGAACAATCGAATGAGCTATAAAAACTTTATTTTTTTAAATATTTTTTTTTTTAATGTTGAAGGCTAACTTCACGACGCACAACGGTGCGGAGAGCATCCAGTTTTTTTAGATTTACACTTCTTCTGCATTGTGTGTGTGTGTGTGTGTGTGTGTGTGTGTGTGTGTGTGCGTGCGTGAGAGCGTTATTTTTACAATTAAATAATATTTACATTTTTGCTGTTATGTTAGATGCTGTTATGTTAATGCAGATTGCACTTTAATAAAAATAAAATTCCTCCATCTAATTATATTATTTCGAATACACGTTCATTGTTGTCAATACATAGTTGGACTCAACGTTAAAAACTGTCAACAGTTGATAGAACAACATTTCCCAAAATGTTTCGGCAATGATTATGAATTCAATCATATTTTGCTTTGTTGTAGGCAATGTACTGTAACTTTCAAATCTTATAAATTGAAAAATACTTAATAAAAAAATATTTTATTATAGTGCTTTGAAAAGCTCTCGAGATAAGCTACAAGAAATAATATAAGTTTTACTTAAATAATATAATACGGAACAATATAAATATAAATGAATAATATAATATGAAACATTTAAATTCAATATGAAAATAGCACATTTAATATTTTAATTCATTTCAATTAAAAAAAATAACATAATACGAACATAAATCATTCAAATTCAATATGAGGAATAGCATATTTCGTATTTCCATCCATTAGAGTCCAAAAATAAACTTATATTTTAAATAAGTTAACCATACATTCCAGTTTAAAATTAATAAGAACAGTATCGTTCGAATTCACTTCAATTAAAAATGATTTCAACACAGTTAAATTTGTAAGCAGTGAATACATCACAGCTCAAAATTATACTAATTACATTTATATTAATTATATATAAAAATACGCATTTTTGTTTAAATAAAAAAAGTTATGATGGAAATATTTAAGTCCTGAATTTATCCGAGTACAATATTGAATAGGAGTATTTCTGTTTGGATCCAAATAAATATAAAAATACTGTTCAATTTATAAAGAAAGAATTATTAAATGTTAAGAATTATAAATTCACGCATGAACAGAAACAAATTTATAGATATCCCTCAGATATCAATTCATTTCAATTCATTTCTATCCATTCACGTTTACTAGGCATCTTATAGCCTCTTCAAAGATACAAAACTTTTATGATTTTGAGAGGGACATAAGATGGTATTATTAAAATTTTTTTAAAATTATATCTCTAAAATGCACTGTTCAAGAGATATTAGAAATCGTTATTTAAAATGCTTGAATATATATTAGAAATCGTTATTTAAAATACAACTTGTATATATCTTACAAAGTTTCGATTTTATGTTATAATATTGTTATATTTAATTGTGCTTATACTACATTTAATTGCAGCACAAAAGTTTGGAGAAATGCAAATATATCTATTTTTTTAAACAATTACTCGCAAAAATTTAATATATATAATTTTATAAATAGTAATTAAAGTATAATTAAAGTATAAGAAACAATGTAAGTAATATGCTCAATAAATAAATTTAGTATAATAAAAAAAATAATAAAGGAAAATAAAAAAATATGTAAGAAATATAAACTATACAATATACAGACGTTTCAATCTCGTTTGGATCATTCTCAATGTTTCAATACATAAAGTTCACTCGGTTTACAGAAATAAAATTATTCAGACATTATTTGTATAAATTATGATCGCTTATTGAATATATTTAAGTCTCACTGTAGTAGTCCATAGAATTAAAATCTTGAAAGAATTTTGAGTGAATCAAATGTTCCATTGTAAACGGATAAGGATTGTTTCTTCATATTAAGAGAATCTGATACAGAAACCATAGTCAAGTTTTTTGCAATTAATATTATAAGCACCATTGACAACGGTCCTAAAGCACTGATGTGGTAACAACAAGTTTAACTCTAATCGTTATTATAATATTAATTGTAAAAACTTGAATGCGATTTCTGCAGATTCTCTTAATATGAAGAAACAATCTTTATCCGTTTACAATGGAACATTACAAAATTCTAAAAAAGATTTTAATTCTATGGACTACTACAGTGAGCCTTAAATATATTCAATAAGCGATCATAATTTATACAAGTAATGTCTGAATAATTTTATTTCTGTAGATCAAGCGAACTTTGTATTGAAACATTGAGAATGACCAATCGAGGTTGAAACGTCTGTATATTTTATATTTCTTATATATTTTTTTATTTTTGTTTATTATTTATGTTGAAGAGTTTATCAAATTTTTGTTCAATATACCTTTTATAAGTACTAATGACATAATATAATTTTTTGGCTCATAGCCCTCTTTTGTTATACTAAATTTATAAAGTAAGATCTAAATTTATAAGAATTAAGAGCACGCTTGCTACTTATCTTGATTCTGTTTTAGAATTTAGATGATCCTTGGGTAAGAATTGCAGTAGCAAACAACTTAATTGCCCTCACCAGCATTGGCTTGTTATTTGATAAGTGTGCGTTTAAATATACGAGCGCTATTGAAATCATGCGTTGTGCTCTTTATATGTACTTCATGCGTTTGTACAACGCTAACTTAATTGATTATTTCATATATTATGCACATGTGTTTCAATTGGGTTTTATTTTTTTTTTAATATAAAATTTATGCGCGCGCGCACACACACACATACACACACACACACACACACACACACACACACACACAAATATATATTGCATGTACCTATTTCTTCACTCGCAGACATTATCAAAATTAAATCTTAAGGAAAAGGATTGAAAGAAAAATGACTTATGATTACAATTTTACATACAAAATAGGGTGTATATGGAGGGAGCCCCGATGATCTTGATCTTGATATATGTTATCAAAGTCATGGAGTCACTCACTCTGAGTGATCTCCAACAGATTTTAGCTGTCGTTTGTTTATTTGTTAAAAAGTTACAAACAAAAAAATTTTGAAAAATTGAAAATGATATCTTTTTCTACCATATAAAACCAAAATTTTTTGCTTTAAAATATTTTATGATTATACATGCGAAATGAGTTCCACTTCAACTCCCCTTCTATTTAGGGGCCCATAATTTTCCACACGACGCGACTTCCACCCCCCCCCCCTTGCCTAAAAAAAAGGTGTTCCGACTTTCCATGAGAAGCAAGATCCATTTGTATGGAAAAACAATTATGCTCCTAGGCGGTGGAAAGTCATTACATACGCGGGAGAGTATCCCAGTAAATGAGAATGAATTAAAATGGATTGAAATTTTTTTTTATCCAAATGCGTATTTTAAATAGCGAATATACTTTTTTTGGATTTAATTGGATTCAATTGGATTCAATTAGATTCAATTGGATGCAATTGGATTGAAAAACTGCATTTTCTATTCAAAATTTTGAATTGAACAATATTCACAATATGTGTTGTGTACAGAAAAAGCTTATTTTTAGATTGAAAGATATAGAGATATTCTCTTTGCAATTCCTATAAATAAATAAAAATGCATTCAGGATTGAAAAGCATTCATTTTAACATTCGTGAATCAATATTTCTTTTCTGAAAATCTGAATCCATTTCAATTCATTTCAATCCATTCTCGTTTGCTGGGATAGTTTTTAATGTTGTAGAGATGGCAGAAATAATAATTTTTTAATCTTTTTTGTTAACTTTTTAATAACGAGCGATTGTTAAAAAAACCTGTTGGAGATCACTCAATTATGATCTTGACATATGTCAGGCTCTTTCCATCGGCATATTTACCCAAAAAAATTTTAAGAAACTTTTCTGTATCAAAATTTATATGTTAAGAAATATTTTATTTTATTATTTATTTTAGTATATGTAGCGTTACTTGAATCATAATTCGTAATATATACGATCTATCTAGGTGAGAACATAAAATTATTCTTCTATTCTTACAATGAATAATAATAATTGTGTTCCTAATAGATTTAATATCAAATTTGAAAATTTTATTAAAATATAAAATAATATTAAAATATATTCTCATTTTACTTGATATGTTTTATAAATAGGGATAATTATAATTTATTTATTATAAATTACAATTTATTTATAAAATGTACAAATTGACAAAATTGTACGCCGTCGCGAGAGATCCTCTTAGTACTTCCAAATGTTTTCGTTGTTTGTCGTTCCATAAAGCCTATTAACACTCTTAACGTATTTATGATTACGCGTAGATATATGTGTATGCGCACGCGCGCGAGCGCGTTTGTGTGTGTGTGTGTGTGTGTGTGTGTGTGTATGTATTACGAGTGAATCGATTAAATCATTGAAATTTTTCGAAAAGAAATATATAAGATGTTTATGTATGTAAGAATACGTAATATTAATATGTATATAACATATATAATATTAATAGTTATATGTATGTATATAACGTATATAATATTAATATATATATAGTTAATGTATATATAACATATTCGTATGTCATACAAAGACGTCAATAGCGAAAATAATAATAATAATCATTATATTACTAATTATTCATTAAAACAAAGTTAAACCGTTTTTTTATGAAAATACATGTATTAAACATTGTGATGATTTCTTATAGAAAATAAATAAAGAATGTGTTTAGACATTTA
>NW_017259183.1:4771374-4774977 GCF_001594045.1 Atta colombica | reverse complement strand
TCAGTATATATATATATATATATGTATAGAAAACATTTGTTTCTTATGCTAAATATGGCATAATCATTGTCATTGACGATAACTAAGGCAATGATGTGCATTAACACAATTTATAGGGAAAATTAAGTGCGCAAGTTTCAGATAATGCACAGATGTATATTTTCTTTAAGAAAACAAACTTTTTAAATCACATTATTGTAACTTGCAATAATATACAATACATATATAAACATAATTAATAACATGTACAGTTAACTTTGTATTTAATAAGAGAAACAAATGTAATAAGTTTAAACAATTATTGGAATTATTTAAATAGAAAAGTATATTTGCTATTTTCCATAATGTGTGTGTGTGTGTGTGTGTGTGTGTGTGTATGTGTGTGTGTGTATGTGTCCTAAATATATATTCGCATATAAAATTTTCTATTTAGGTATTATGTATTTGTCTTCCTTTGTAAACGTACGTTAAGATAGCATTATTGTATTTTTGAGTTTTTCTTCGCAAACGTTGCTTGAAATCATTACATGATACGAAATATGTCAAATATATTATAAAATTTACGAAATCGCATCCACAAAGACATCCTATAATCAAAATGTTTATAAAATACGCTATAATAGTACAATGTCGTACGCATTATAATACAACAGTAGAACATGTAAGTAGCACTTCAAAGTACGTGTTAAAAAATGCAACTTAATGTATGTAAAAATTTCAAAAACAGTTAAAATTGTTTGCGTTTTTCTGAACGAATACAGTAAGAATTATTAACAAATACGTCTATCCTAATTTAATAAGAACAAACAAGCAAGCATCCTTTCACTTCCTTATCCCACGCAACAACATTATATTATAAAGATAGCAACTATCTTACTTAAGCATAATGTAAATGTTATCAGAAGACATTGCATAAAACAAAGACAAAATGTAATAGTATCCACAATGCACAAGTTCTTTAGTACATTATAATTAATATTGTGTTTTACATATAAAGCTTCTTGAGTTAATCGGTAATATGTTTACGAAACCGTGACAAAAATCCTTCCTGGTCCGTTTATCTAAAATTAAAAACAAAATATAATTAATCTTCTAATTATATTTACACATGTACATGTAAGAAAAGGTAAGAAGAGGAGGAGAAACAAGAGAGAGAGAGAGAGAGAGAGAGAGAGAGAGATTTTTTATTTATTAATTTTAGATTTTCTTTATTAATTTTTACCGTATTTTATTTATTTTACATATTTTATTATAGATATAAGATATATTTATACACAGTGCCCAAAAATTCCGGGCCGACCGAATATTTTAGAAAATATGCATTTTTGAGAAAAATATTTTAGACAAAAATTGTAGAATTTAAAAAGATCTATTTAATAATCTTATCAGTTTAATCTTACATCGACGTCGTCAATGTCAAGATCACATCGATTTTATTAAATTGGACATTCTATTTTTGATTTCGGAATCTAGTAGCCAATGTCAAAAGTTTTTCAAAATGTTACAATATAATTGTTACAATATGATTATTTCAAAATATTACAATGAACAAAGTTCATTTTTATTGATCTTAACAAATATTATCCAGAGCATGATCCTGAACAACATTCAGGAAGTCTTATGTCCAATTTCTTCACTTTTAGATAACTTTCAAAAGATATCTCCCAGAATACAATGGAGATATCTCCTGGGTAAGGTTATTCACAACTTTTCTGGAAATGAAGAAATTAAGCATTAGTCATCGATCGGCATTTTGGGAAACATTAATAATGGCGATATCGAAACTTTTAAGTCTTATAATTCGAAAAGTACTTAATAAAAATGAACTTTATTATAGTGTTTTGAAAAGCTTTTGACATTTACATTCTGGAATGGAAATATTCTGGAATCAAAAATAGGATGTCCAATTTAAAAAAATTGATTGATCTCAACCTCATGATCAAACTGAT
Organism: Atta colombica; assembly: GCF_001594045.1. NCBI lineage: Eukaryota > Metazoa > Arthropoda > Insecta > Hymenoptera > Formicidae > Atta > Atta colombica. The sequence goes on along the minus strand of NW_017259183.1, from coordinate 4,773,028 downwards.
AAGAATATTAAATAGATCTTTTTAAACCTTACAATTTTTATGTAAAAATTACAAGTACAATTTTTCTCAAAAATGCATACTTTTTGAGATATGCCGGAGATCAGTCGGCCCGGAACTTTGGATGGGGGCACTGTACATACATATATACACGCTTATATACGCGCGCGCGCGCGCGTGTGTGTGTGTGTGTGTGTGTGTGTGTAGGATTTCCGGAAAATCACCAGTAAGACTTCAGGAAGTGAGACCTAAAAGAAAAAGAAAGCTATATAAACATAGATCTGGAAATAGATCATTTCTAAGTTATAACTATTTCTATGTTGAAAAAATTGTAATTTGTTTTTTATAATTACAATTATAATTTATTTCATAATGTTTTAACATAAATAACTTATACATTTCGAATTATTTTAGCGTTAGCCAGAATGCACCATGTGGAGGCATAGTTCACTTGGCAACCCTCTTTTTTTATTTAAAAATTTTTTTTAGTTCACTAGAGAAATGCAAGACTAAACGCTGAAATAGTCTGAAATATAATTATTTATGTTGAAATAAATTATGATATATAAAATAAATTATTATGATTGTAATTATAAAAAATAAACTATAATGTTTTTTAATATAAAAGTGATTATAACTCAGAAATTATTTATTTCCGGATTTATATTTATATAGCTTTTTTTTCCTTCTTTTTGGGTCCCGAATCACTTCCCGAAGTATTGCAGACGACTTTTCGAACACCTTATATACATATATGTATAATAGAGTGTCCATATAATAGAGTATTCCATTTTAATTTTGACACCGAAATATCTCGAAAGTTGTAAAAGATACTGATAAAGTGTTTCAGACAAAAGTTTTATGGTTTTCAAGTAGGAAAAAAAAGTTCGTGATCTTGATTGAAAAGATACTTTTAAGATCAGGTCAAGATTATCTAAAATTTTTTTTAATGAAACCCCTCATTTTTATTACATGTTCTTATAGCTGATTTCTGTTAAAAACATTATAATAAAGTTCATTTTCATTAAGTATTGATGGCTAAAATCTTTGGAATATTGTTCACAATCATGACGTTGACAATCTATATACTATAATTTAATTTATATATACTATAATTTTTCAAGATCAGATTCAAGGTCACTAACAGTTGTTTTCCAAAAATTTTAAACGTGAGTAATTCGGTCTAATCGAATTGCAAATCTCAAAAAGCATTCGTCTTTTTGATAGCTACAGCTTTTACTGAAAGAAAAAAATCGATTTCCAAAAAAAATAGCCATAACAAAAAATCTCAGAAATGGTGCCATTTATTGATGGCATGATTGAATTGACAATAGTATTCCATTTTTCCATCGAAATCGTGAAACCTTTATTTGTAACGTTTTTTCTTATCTTTAGCTTTCAAAAAAATCGACTAAATAAATTAATTTGAAAAGTACTTAATGAAAATGAACTTTATTATAATGTTCTCAAAAGATTTTGAAGACAGCTATAAGAATATGTAATAAAAAATAAGAGGTTTCATTAAAAAAATTTTAAGTAATATTGACCTTAAAGACTTCTTAAGGTTCTTCTTAAGGTCAACCATGGTCACCAACTTCTTTCCTCTTTGAAATGAAAACTTTTGTCTGACACATTTTTTCGTATCTTTTATAATTTT
>NW_017259183.1:4759272-4771274 GCF_001594045.1 Atta colombica | reverse complement strand
AATTAATCCGAATTAAATGGTAAATGGTGAAATTAAATGATATATAGTTATTTCAATAAATTTTTTATAGACATTTATTTTTTATGATAATAATTTAATATTATTATATTAATTATATAATTATATTAACATGTAAATTAAAAATTTGTTACGTAGGGTCTACTTACCTATGAAAATTATCCTATATACCACTACTTGGTGATGTTTTCGTTTTACCATTTCTCGTTTTAATTTCCGTCGAAGATATTTGTCCAGCAGAGTGAGCCGTTTCTTCCTTCATGTGACGCCCATTACTATCACTGCTTCTCTCGGATGCACTGATATCTTGTTGCTCTAACAAAGGCATTTCAAGAGAATCTGAAGAAATTCGTCTCGCGTTGCCACCATATCGCTCGACGGTTTCTGGCGTTTCCTTTACGTCTTTTATATTGTTCAACGAATCCGAGCTCAAGGACGGAAAGTCCAGGGTTGTCTTCATCTCTAGAGAATCAGAGCTTCGGCACAATTGTTGATATTTTTTTTCTGCATTATCTTCCATTTCTAGAGAGTCCGTACTGGTCTCCATAATATTGCTCTCTTTTTGTGTTGCTCGTGCCTCCTCGAGTTCCGTTTCTTCTAGAAGAGTTTCTGGAATTGGTTGAGCGAAAGCTTTCTCAGTATCGGTAATCTCGATTTGCGAAATGTCTTCCGTAGTATCGTCTTGCCGTTCAAATTTCTCCATGTTAGACTGAGCAATGCGTATTATCTCATCGATTTCTTTTATCCTTTTTTCGTAGTCATCCGATCCGGAAGTACTAGGATTAAACGAACCAGTTGCACTAGTCTCTGTCCTCGATCGCGGCAGATTCTCTAATTTATATTTATTTTCTGGACTTTCATGTTCTAGTAGTTCCTCTTCCTCACGAGCCCGTAGCTCCATTAAATGAGCCTCTCTGCAAGCTTTTTCCAGACCTTCAAAGTCTTTTAGTGAAGACAATGAAACGTCATCACCATGACCTGAACGACCGGTCATATACCTTCTCGGAAGACTGCCATTATTACTATTGGAATCCTGCGAACCGCATTGTAATTTTCGTGAGTTCTCAGCTGCCACAGTACTCTCTAAGTGTTCAAATTCCTGCAGTGAGGTCAAGGACACAGTGTCATGATCTGTAGGCTTGCTGAAATATTTCTTCCCTAAAATATCATAATCCGGTGTACTACCGAAGCTACCACGCATACTTCCCACACTGCCTATAGATTCTTTGTGACTGCCTAAACTTCCGAGTCTACTACTTCCGGCTTCAAAATCTGTGATCTCCTCCTCTTTGATGTCCTCTAATGGTCCGCGATCATATTCTATATCGTACACTCGCGCATCCGCATGGAACTGCATTTCTATCCATTTCTTATTCTCGTACTGTTCTTCATCAGAATAGGATTGAGATTGGTCGTCGTTTGATGCTTGGGGCGGACTCTCTTCGGACTCAAAGTCAAATAAATCATTATTCCTTGATACTTGACTCGTTGATACCTGCGCGTCCTCTTTGTTCTCCGTAATTAGATTCTCTAGATCGCGATCGTATTGCTTGCTGGTGGTCTGAGGTACTGAGCTAATGCGAATGCTCTTACCTTCAGCATCAAACTCCTCTGCTTCACGTCCGACTTCTTCTATCACCACAAAATCATCGATGATATCGGGCTTATCTACGAGCTCGAAAGAATCGCTATCAGGTGAATGACGCTCAGACTTATCTTTCTCTACGACTGTGTCAAAAGACATGCCCGATGCCGAGGATAGGGACATGCTGGCTTGTTGCATCATCGAGTGGACGGATGTTGACTGCATCGGATCGAGACCTTCATCTCCAGTTATCTCGTGATCTGATCTCTGTTCCAGACTTTCTATCGTTTCCACATCCATCATCTCCGCATCCTTTTTTATATCTCTTTGTACTTTTAAACTTTCCACTTTTTCTTCTTCGGTATCGCTGGGAATAGTAACTCGTGTAGAGATCACCTGTGTGCATACACTTTGAACCCCATCTTCGGATACCCGTGATGTCATTATGTCTACAGATTGAAGGATCCCAGGTGCATCCATAGAAGCGGAAATGGCTGAATCCACGACTTTAGCCTGATCTTCTTCCAACATTTCATCCATTGACTCCGTTTCCATGCTAACACTATCGTCCATAATCTGTTGAAAAATCATCTCGGACGAACGTTTCATGCGACATGGTATGTGACTATCAATTTTGTCCATGGCTTCATCCATTGGTATTTCTTCGCTACCGGAAGAATCTGATGCTTCGGCCAACTCTTGTTCCGCGTCTAATGCACTGTCCAGATTCTCTTCTATCTCGTCTGCATCCACATCCGCTTCCTCCGAAGGTACTAATGTCTCTGACAGCTCACTGGTGCTATCGATACTGCCAAGATGACCCGAGCTGAGAGAATTTAAAGATTTCATAGATTCATGGGAACTCAACGTACTTGCTGCAGTCTGATAGTCTTGTGATGTTGGTAACGTCTTCGATGCCTCGTGTTCAACAGACATCATTGCCGTCTCATATTCCGAAACGGTTCCGGATTGGATGCCACCCGCAGCAGATTGTAATGCCTCAACATCGGACGAACTAGGTCTGCTTCCGCTGCCAATCTCGTAATCACAGGACTGATAGTTGCTGCTTTCGCCAGAACTCGAAACGTCAGCTTCGCTTTCCGAGGTCTTAACTTTTTTTGATATCCTAATCGGTTTTTGGCGTCTTCTAGGTGCCGGAAAAGGTGGTGCCAAGGAGTAGCTGTCGTCCCTATTATCCATGTCTGAACCAACATCAGATGATCTACTAAGAGGAAGCGGGCTAGGACGACCCTCTTCTTCTTCCTCTTGTTGTTCATCAATGGTTATTATGGCTTCTTCTTCTTCTTCTTCTTCATGTTTCTCGACATCGATTTCAGGTGGTTTAACATCGACTGATCTGTCATCAATGGTGACAATTTCTTGGATAGATAGTTTATCATCGACGATATCTTTCGCATCTTCTTCCTTTGCTTCATCAAATTTTTGAGTTTCCACAATTGATAAATTGCTTTGCGACACAATTCCAATTTCGGCTTCCGGTTCGATCTCGACAGGAACATGTTCAATGGACGGTGGTCTGTATAAAATCGGTAAATCGTTTGGGATGGATTCCGGTTCGAGTTTGAACTGAAACTCTGAAGGCGAATCTTTAATTTGTATCATGGTCTGACTGTTCTCACTCAGCTCTTCTATCAAGTCTTGTTTAGCCGCTTCCAAAGACTCTTTCACTTCGGCGATCTCTTTCTTTACCACTTGATCTAGTACTGTTATCGCATATCGCGCACTTAAATCGACGCTTTGGAGATCGTCTTTCTTTATTTTCAAGGCACAAATATCAGAAGGAGCAGTCGTTGATTTGCTGGGCTTATCGTGCTTCTCGGTGGTCTTCTCCATATGTCGTTTGTATTCCTCACTGGGAGGTTTGATTTTTGCTAAATAAGTTTCCGTCCATTCTTTTAGCACATCATCAACTCTCGCACACTTAGATAATTCCGATTCTTCTTTCGTGGAATCTTTCGGAATTTCTTTAGTTTCAGTAATCTTTTCTTTTACAACTTCTGATGACGCTTTTATTGTTTTGTCAGTAACTTCAAGTTTTTCTTCTTTTTGTGTTTCTTCAGCTATAATGTGCTGTAGAAAATCTGCTTTTTCTTCCTTTATTGTAGATACTATATCTGCAGAAATATCTTGTTGAAAAGTGTCTTTATCTGTTAGCTCTTTAATTTCTGCAATTAAATCTTTTGCTTCCTCTTCTTTCATAGGTATCATTTCTGTAACGGCTTCAGTAATACTCGTTTCCCAGTCAAAATCTTCGCATGGTATCGATTGCCGTATACTTGCTGCGTATTCGCCCGTCGGCGTCTTGGCATCATGTTCTCGTTGCAAAGCGTCGACCAATTCTTGACAAGTAATCTCTAATTTATTTTCTACTATTTCGCTTTCAAAGTCCGGTTCGATCACTGGGATTACAGTAAACTTTGTTACCTTAGTTGTAGTAGTCGTAACGGTTACATTAACATCACTGGCAATCGACTCTTTGACCGATTCAATCACACTAATCTCCTCCGAAGACTTAGTCACGGATTCTTGTTCCAAATCCACGGATTCATCCTGAGATAAAGTGCGACCACGTAATGACGATTCATACTCTTCCAACTCTTGATTGAATACTTGAGAGGGCTGCAACGTTTCTGATATCTCAATCTTCTCATCACCGATCATCCAGTCAACTGGCTTGATTTCTAAATCGCTTACATGCCTCATCCTTGGCGAAAATAACGGTGGACTTTCGATTTCAAAACTATCTGCTCTTCGTCTGTCCCCTGTGTCATATTCTTTCGGTGGAACAGTTGAGGATAGAACATTTTCATGAACCAGAGGATAGTCTACATTAACATCCTCAGATACTGTGCTAGAACTGACAGTTACATCTTTCTCCTGACCGATTTTCTCCAAAGAGTCTACAGCCACACTTTCGTGTAGAGAAGCTACATCTCTACTAGTTTGTTCGGATACTTTATGCTCATCTAACTCCAAGGACGGCACATCGACTGAGTCTTGTCGACTATCTGCGCCTGGTTCTAAAATTTCTAGTACTCTAGCGCCTGAAATCTCTGATATTATTTTATTTCTCGAGATACTAGTATCACTATATATATCCTTCTGAAGTTGTTCAATATGTCCGCTTGATATATCTGAACGAACTTTCTCAGATTGTGGACTAGATGTAGGTTTAGATATATCCTCTAATTCTCCAGTATCAACGTCGATTGTTTCTTCTAGATCAATTTGCTCAGATATACTGCTGGGACTTATAGTAATATCTCTGTCTTGGAGACTTTGTCTAGCTTGAGACGATGATTGTAAACTTTCTTCTCGATCATGCAATGATAATTCTTCGTCTTTTGTTATCTCTTCACTAATACTATCTCTAGTGTATCCTTTCTCGAATAATTCTTCTTGTAAGGACGTCTTCGATAGTGTTGTTTCTGGATGATCCAATTGTTCATCTTTCTGCATAATACTTTCAAACTTTTTTATTAAATTATCTGCCAGTTTTTCGTGATCAGTATCGCTGCTCTCAGAAATCAATTGATCTAAATATTCTTTACTCAACATCTGTGGTTTCAATCCTGATGATCTTCTCTCAATCTCACTTTCAATCGATTGTATTAGATCTTCTGCTATATTTCTCGCCTCTATTTCTTTGGCGATTAATCGTTCTTGCTTCTCTAAAGATATTAAAGGTTCTTCTTTGCTCGGAAATTGTTCATCTTCTTTAGTCTTTTCAGTTGAATCCATCTTGTCTCTTTGACTAGGTATAAACTGTTCGACTTTAAATTTCTCCAAACTCTCTTTGTAAGACTGTCCTTGCGCGATCGTTTCAACTTTTTCCAAGTCTAATCCTTCAACTTTAGCTGTTTTAGGCAATTCTTTAATGTCTTCTACTTCTTTCGCATCGTCCCTCTTGATTCTAATCGCAACATCCACGTCGCTTTTCCTATCTCTACTAATTCCAGATTTTTCCATCGCAGTTCCCTCACTGTCCTCCAGTAGTTTAAATAATTCTTCCTTTGTACTCTTCGCTTTAGATTCAGAAGCGCTTGCGTCTATCACTTTTTTACCTTCCATCACATTCATCAACATCTTTTGCACAGCAGTTTTATCCATCTCCTCACTCTTGCTCTTCTTTTCTTCTATTATTTCAGCCGGTGACTCCTTAGTCAGCTTAGACTCTGAAGATTCTTTCCGTTCTACTTTTTCCTTTTCCTCATGAGTTATAAATTTATCTGCACCACTGGAGATCTCTGATGAAAGTACCTCTTTCTTCTCCACTTTACTAGTAGCCTTGGTATCAATCTTTGAAGTAATTGTATCAAAATCCTTGTCTCTCATTGCACTTACATTCTCAAACATCTTAAACGCATCCTGCGCGTCGGTGAAGGTCTTGGAAAAAGTTTGCATCTTGCTCTTCGTGGTCAAGCGTTCTTCATGCCGCGTAACCTCCTCACTAGATTTCCTCTCGGTGACAGTAACGGTTTCGCTATCTTTCTGTCCCGGCAAATCTTTTTTTATTTCTTCTTTCTCCTTTACTGTCGCTCCTTCCGTGATACGTTTGGGTATACGAGATTCAAATTCTTTCTTCTTGGTAAATGTTGAAATATCCTTTTCTTTTTCCGTAGGAGAACTTTTTAGCGAACTTTTTTCCTCAGGTTTATCAAATGTTTTTCCTTTTCCTTCTTTCTGAAGGAAACTTTTATCCTTCTCAGCCATTGCTGTGGAGATCGGAATGCGAGATTCGAATTCTTTTTTTATCTGTTTGATCTCCGTGTCAGCGATGGATTTTATTTCCTTGTCAAAACTGTCAGCCATCGATTTCTTTTCTTTCATTTCCGCCTCTTCTTCGATGATTCGCCTCTCCTCTTCAAGGAATTGCTCGATTTCCGTTTTATCATCCAGAAGAAATGATTTAATTTTAATGTCCATTTGTTCTTTCTCAAATATTTTCGTTTCTTCACTAACTTCTTGAATTTGTTCAATCGGAGTATGTCCTACCTGTGTTTCCTCAGCGAGTTCTCTTTCCTTATTTAATAATTCCTTGCAAATCTCCATCACTGGCTGAGTTGTTATCTTTTGAATTTCCTCACATACTTCTTTATCGCTATCTTTTTCCTTTTCACCTTTCTCTTTCGTCCATTTATCACTCTCAATAGCAGCTTTCAAAATTTTCTCTATCTCTCTCGCTTCTGCTATGTGTTTCTCTTCGATATCAATTTTTTCCTTCGTCATTTCTACTATACTCTTTTCCACGTAACTCTTCTGATCGTCGATCAATTTACCTTTAAAATTGGATTTGTCTCTTTCAGACTTGGCGGAATCTTGCAGTCTTGGTGTACCCTTAGCCATCTCTTTTTGTATCTGCTCCTCAAAGTAATGGGCCTTCTCCGCCACAGAACACTCCGAGATATCCGGCACATTGATGTCCTCGATGGTCTCCGACCTTATGACGTCTGAGATGCCTTCAGTGGTCCCATCGCCCTCCTCTGACACGACATTCGGTGGACATGTCTCGCTGTCGCTTTCATTAATGGTCAATTGAGAGGTCCTTGAAATCTCTGATTCAGAACGTTGATAATTTTCGCGTTTCCTCGACATATCTTCCCAGAATTTACGCTTCTCCGAGTACGTTTGCCTTTCGAGATCAGGCGATAGATCCGGTTCGGACTGATCAGCGCCTACTTTATTGGGATAACTAGCATCTACTGATTCTAGGGGACAAGCCGCTTTTTGTGCAAAGGATTCGTGGATAGCGGCATCTAGAACAACCAAGAATTATGCTCACATTACATTTTATTAAGCATGTCGTTATATAATGACTGCGATACATCGTGTCTATTTTTTCTTTACAATTGTTTTTTTTATTCACAGCGAGATCTGGCGATCGAGAACTTCCGTAGCACAAATCCGTCATTTTTTTCTCACATTTTCTTTTCTTTCCTATAGTCATGGCAGGTACAAGATATACTAGAGCCGTTAAGATGCGTTAAAGCCGCAAAATGCAAAATAGTAGTCCATTAACTCGAATCTAAAGTTTATGCATAAATCTATAATCTTACTAATCTTACTAATATTATTAATAGGTAATTGTTTTTTTATGAAACTGTAATGTAACTCTTATTAATACATATATATCATCTTTTGGTTTATACTTTCCTAACTCTCTAAAAAAAAACATAATAATTCATATAATAAACGAACGGACTTGTTTTATATTCAACAGTTTTAATTTATTGTAAAATACAATTTACCAAGTTTTGAATATATATAACGATTATTTCTATTATATCTTTAAATTTATTATCTGCATGACATAATGCTAATTATAATTGTAACTGTCCAAAATATAATTCGCAAATAAGAAATAAATTTTTCTGTTGTTCTTGCACATACAACGACTTGATCTTAAAAACAATATTATTGCCAAGAAAAGAAAACATTTATTAAGTATTGCTGTATTAATTATTTATGTATGTACGTATTTACATATTATATCATATAATTATAATTATATATGTGTATATATGTACGTATTTAGTATATGTAGTGTATTTGTTTATATCGAAAAATTTCTTTAGACTGCGGAGACATACTCTTTTGCATTAATATCCCATACGGTTGTCTATGATAATGTTGAGGACGGCATTTCGGTCTGCAAGTATAACAAGTACACAAATATTGCGTTATTATCGATTCCATAATGAAAATATAAGAATTAATTTGTCGATAATCGTTTCGATAGGCATTATTATTGAATTTACAAATAAAACGATGTTCGCGATATTTTTTTATTATATCATAGCTGTTATAAGCGGACTTCCTTGAACTAATGCTATTTCGAGTAATATTTTAAACAATTTTTTCTTTCCAGAAATCAATTACAATGTGTAATTTTATTTTGCTTAAATTATTATGTTTATTCCACTAAGAAATTATTAAGTTTTTAAAGAATTTTTAAAATTAAATTTTAAAGGCACGGTGCAAAAAGGAAAATGTATAAGAATTTGTGATAAACTACATATGTATAGTGCTCATGATTGATGTCCAAAAAATAATGTTTATGCATATATAAATTTCTTACTTCAAAAATGATACAACTAAAATAATTAAGTTTTTCAAAAAAGAGAAAAAAACTATTTTTTAATTTAATAAGAAATTAATAATTAGTGACTAATCACATAATTAATAGAAAATTAATAATTAATCAAATAATATCGACATAAAGAATATATTTAACATGATCAAATATCATTTTTATCATTTTTATTCCAACTTTTATTAAAAAATCATCTTTCTTGAGTTGTGAAGATTTTGACTATTTTTTATGAAGTTAATTTTGATAGTTGATAATATCCTAAGCAGTAAATTAACGTTGTTTGCCGTCAGTTTCACATCAAAGTGACGTTGTTAATGGCCTTTTTGATGTCAAAAGAACGTCAGCTTTGGAGTTTATTTAACTCATTCAAAATAACAATTTAAAAAATCATGTTTTTTTAGTTGTATCACTTTTGAAGTAAAAGAGAGATGTAATATCTAATATCAACATATTTATTCTAAAAATGTTAAATTTAATATTCTTAATTTAATTTAAGCACATAAAATCAGATATTCTACATATTTACACATCTTATTTTTAGATATTTTTCCTTTATTTCCTTTATCATTTCCTACGATATATTTATATTTAATAAATATAAGAATTATTTTGTGGACATTTTTATAGAAAAGGACAAAGAGAGAAATTTTTTGAAAATTAAATAATTTTTAGAAATCGTTAGATATTTGATATAAAGAACCACATTTCATATAATTTATTAATAAACTTTGCGTCATTTAATTATATTTTCATGATTATTTTAGAATATTTTAATATATTTTAATATATTTGCCTTGTTCAAAGCTCTGATAGAAAGATTCCAAAATTCTACTTATCTCTCAGATAAGATCTTGAAATTGAATCAAGATTTCATATATTTATATAAGATGTTACGCAATTTGTATTGCATCAATTATAAAAATATCAGATCCTATTAAATAGTGACTTTATCCAATCATCATCGATCAAAAACTTCTTATACTCTTGTTATTTATAATAATGTTATCCTAGTATTTATGATAATGCTACAGTAATTCTTGTTAAGCATAATCAAAAAGATCATGGAAATTGCTCTTGGTCTTCATTCCAAGAACTGTACTATTTCGCATGCCTCAAATAATTTTTCTTAATCCATCTTTTCTTTCATCTTTTTATTTAATCAACATCTTCGACATCAGTATGGCAATCGCTGATAGTCTCTTCAGCGGCATCCGGAACGTATAGGTTGTTTTCCGTTTTGTTGGTCATAACAATCTGTGATGCGGCCAAGATATCGAAATTTTCATACACGTGATTGTAAGCAGCTGCTTCATCTATCTTAGATTCATCTTCGGACCCTTCCATGTCTTCACTATCGGTGTTTGGCATATCCGGTACGTTCTTAGTATCCTCTTTATCGATGGAAACCTCTTCTCGCGATAAACGGTTTCGCACTTCTACAGAGAACGGTCCATCGCCTTCCTTGGTCATGATCATTTCACCGCCAAATTCAATCAGGATGTCCGATCTCGGAGTAACATAAATTGTCGGTTGAATATCCTCGTCGCCCTCCATGTCTTCTAAATCTGTTTCCCCTTGATCATCGTTATCAATTACGTTTAAGTTGCTAATATCTTTCTCATCGACCTCGTCGCTATAGATCTCATCGACGTCGGTGAGATTTTCCGCGAAGCTGCTACGACGTGATCGGGATCTGGCTTCACCGTCGGCTATAAGATAATCTAAATCGTCATTGATCTTCATGTCAGACTCGATGATCTCTGCATTGGTCACAGAGATTAACGGATTCGCTTGCGAAGTTTGCGAAGAGTTAAGTTTGTCGATTTTGCTGGTGATCATCGTTAACTCGCCTTCAGAATCTGTGTCGGAGAAGTGCAACGATGCGTTACTCATCATAGCATTCAAGCGTCTTCTGGCAGATCTGGATTTCCGTTTGATCTTCGTTCCAGAGGAACATTCTTTGTCATTAACTTGACTGTCCTGCTTCATCATGATGCGATCGTGCTCATTGATTTTCATTTTTGTCGCCATGTCTACTTAGTTTCTTATGTGTTTAACGTCCCGATCATAAGTGCAAACTACTAATGAACTTAAAAATATCTGAAACTGAAAATAATGAGAAAAAAAATTAACTTTAAAGAAAACACAAAATAAAATTTTAAATAAATTATTCAAAACTAAACGGAAAATATAATTAAAAATGCAAAAATGAAATAAGCTTATAATTAGTAAAAATCTATTTTAAATATGATCTTGTATTTAAAACAGATATTATAATTTATAAATTTATCTCAATTTTGCATCAAACTCTTCGACTTTAATGAGAACATTAATAAAAGAAAAAGAGGAAGTTATTAAAAATGAACAAATTCATGATAAAACTAAAAAGACTCACGTTTTAATAATTATATGTGGACGCTTGAAAGAAAGATAGATATGAAATTTGCACCGTTCTCTTCATCGATACAGACAGAACTAAAGAAGTCCGCCACCGGCACTTTCAAGCATTTGTTGATGCTATTACGTCTAATTAAGTTAAGGAAGCCTCACTCAACTCTTAAACCGTAAGCCGATTAGCTTTCTCCCCTTAAATTATAAAATAGAATGACAATCGAATTTCATCATTTTCAAGTCCAGACGAAACGATATTCGACAAGGACTTTTTCTCGACCTTTTTAAAACATTTCCTTTTTTCATGTTGCACTTTGCTTACGAACGACCTACATCGCCAGACCTTTCTTAATTCACTTATCAGTGAATACGATATAAAATATCTTCACGTAATAAAATATTCATCGACAACACTTAATGCTTCATTACGCAAGTTCTCTTTTTGCACCTTGCATTTTTAGTGTTATAGACGAAATCGATTTTGAAGTTGAACTTTTTCAATTGAAATAATTTAATATATGCGACCCATTATTTTGGAATATTTATATTCGACTTATATATTAATGTGTCAAGTATATTCTATTTTCTACATTTTTTTATATCATACCTGTTTGTTCCTTTTGTAATGTATCTGTTATGAATTTCTTTTCTGTTGGTGAGAAAGTTTCTTTGGGTTTATCAGTTTTTTCCATTTGTTCCATTTTGTACTTTGATTTATAGTAATCTAATTTTTGATTTATAACATTAGAATCTTCGTAACCTGCAATATATAATAATCAAGATATTATTAATAATAATTATACACAATTATTATTAATAATACATGCATAAAGATATTGCTTATAAATCTTTAATTTAATTTTGATTTAAGATCCTTTAATAAATTTTAATTTT
>NW_017259183.1:4757998-4759172 GCF_001594045.1 Atta colombica | reverse complement strand
TCAACATAAAATAATTTTATAATTATTAAAATAATTATATTAGAAATTTATAGCATTGTCATTTAATCTATTTTATTTATTACGAGGAGAAAGAATTTCAAATACGTTTTTTATTTTTTTGAATTATAATATTTGATGGACGTACCTTTTAATTTTTTCTGTATATCATGTTTAATTATATTTTCAGGAAGGACAATATTTAACACACAAATAGGCTGCTGAGGTGGTTCTCCTTTAGCAACTTTTGGTTCTCGCATGAATAGCATTCTGGCTACTGGATCCAGTAACGGATCTTTTACTTTAACATGGAATGATAATCGATTCTGTCGGAAAGCCCTAAATGTGAACTTCAATTGCATGCCAGATTTTGTTACCGGTACTAAGTTTCCACTAAATTCAATATAAAGATCTTTCCCGTCAAGTGCCTATTAAACAAATACTTGTAAATCATTAAATCTAACCAATTAACATATTATATTAATATTTTTCAAATAATGATTTTATTTTATGTATTCGAAAAATGTATTATTACTAAAACAAATAAATATATCAATATATCAATAAATATATCAAAATACTCCTTTTATATTCAATATAAAAATAAAGAAATAAATAAAAATGATATCTAGTAAAAGACCTAAAAAAAATTATATATCCCATAAAGTTTATTTTTAAAATAGTAAAATATTTTCGAGATAGTTTAATATGTATTGTTCTATATTATAAAAGTACCTCAACATCGCGACTTTTAACGATTTCCGTAAATTCTTCTTGCCTTTCTAAAGTGTGCATGCCTTCCTTGCCATCGGTCATGCACAATATTCTCAATGTGGCTTCTAACACATCCATTCTCTTCGAGTATATTATAAAACTATAGAAACATTTGTATATCAAAATTAGAAAATTGTTGTTCTTATACGTATAATATACGTATAAGAATGATAGAAAAACTCACTTGGTTATATATGGCACATGTAAGGATGCCTCGTATAACTCCGTTGCCATTTTTGGTACTGCACTGATATTTCTGCAATCCATCAACCAGAATCTTGCTGAAACAGTAGTGGTGAACGACACTCTATCATTCATAAAGGTTAATGGCGTTGATCCGGTAACGTCTTCCCATTGTGACTCGTTCGTCCCACCTAAAGTTAATTTTTCATTTGAAAAACAT
>NW_017259183.1:4750971-4757898 GCF_001594045.1 Atta colombica | reverse complement strand
TATATAGAGAGAGAGAGAGAGAGAGAGAGAGAGAGAGAGAGAGAGAGAGAGAAGAAAGTGACCAGTATATTATATATTGTGGCTTCCCTTAATATTTTCACTATTATTATTATTATATAGCGAATTCTAATGATTACTTATGAAATTATTTATTCAATAGCTCGCTTACACTATAACGCTAATATATCAATACTCAATAACCAGCAACACATTTTTACTTTCATGTATTTCGAAACATATTTCTGAGATACATTTTAACATTTAATTAGATTTCCTCATTTTTCTTAAACTTGAGCGCATTATCACATGACATATGTATTTTTGAGTGTGTTATTTGTTATTTAACATTTTATTTGATTGTATAAAATATTTTGAATTATGCAAATTTAAACAATAATATGACATTTTGCTAATTATGAGTATTAATTACTCACAACCTCTTTTTGAGATTTTTATATCAATAATTATTTGATAATCGATTGTAGCTTTACTGTTAATTTATAGTTTATATTACATGTATTATTTTTAGTACTGAGATTTTTAGTATTGAACAGAATTATATGCAGAAATTGTGTAAATGTATATTGTATACATTCATTTGCATACATTTTAAAATGTCTTACTTTTTTGAAACCAAATACTATTTTCTAAATAAAACTAATATTTTAAAGCTATTTTTATAGAAGACTACATTACCACATTTGTTTCTTCGAATCATTATACAATGTCGCCATATTTTTATTAATAGCTTCTTAAGTAATAAATATTTCGTAATTTTTTTTTTTTTGGGCCCAGAATCGATTCAATAACATTTTAACGAATGTAATTGTCAAGTTTTAAACTTAAATATTGATTATGAACAAAGTTATCATATAAAATGTAATTGCCATAATATCACTTTTTTCTGTAGTAATAATTACAAAATACGTTTTTATTAAAATATTTTTATTAAAATATTTTTTATTAAACGTAAAGAAAATCTTTAAATAAAATTTCTGATAATTTTCAAATCAATCACACATACACGTATATAAGCATTGTATACTTCTTGTATAAACAATTTCTTTGTAATAATCTGTCTTATTAATATTATTTAATATTATCAAATTATTTTCTTATGATATTTGTATAATTATTGATAAATTTTAAGATAAACTGTATTTGTCTGCTTGTCTAAAATTGTGAACTGTTCATAATTACCCGCAATGCTACACAAAAGGCGCAATGTAGGTGTCTCTCCTCCATACTGATTGATCATCCCCTTGTTCGCCGCTTGCGGTACGGGAATCGTAAGGGTTATTGGTTTATGGAACTTCCGTCGTCTGGGTTCAATTGTAATCACCGGCGAAACGGCAACGCAATTACCTAGCAATTTGGCCGTGAGTTCAGCCGGAATGACATGCGCCTATATAAATACAGATGGTTATTTCATTACAGTTTTCCTACTTACAATCATATGATTCGAATTTATAAATTTAGTTACCTGCAAGCCGACTTTAATTTTTTTTGTTAATGCTCCCGGTGGAAAAACAGCCTGTACATGATTCGCAACGCTGGATAACAAAATGCAACCCTCAGCGCCGATAACATGAACTTCTTGTTTGATTCGAGTTATGATAGCGAAATATTGTGGAAAGTCTGTAGTAATTATACGAGTGATTCTTCCCGAGTGTGAAACGCTCATTTGAGGATCTTAAAAAAGTATATAATAGCTTTGTTATTATTATATTAATGTTATTGTACCAAAATTAAGCTTTACAGATATATGTTAAGATTGTGTATTAATTAATTTAAACATTTAAATTAATTTTAATTTTTTATGTTTTTATACGTTAATAATAATTTGTTTAATAAGTTATACGTTACTATGGAAAGATTTAAAAAAACAAATAATAAAAATTTTGAAATACGTCCGTAATAAATATTTAAGATAGAAGAAATAAAACTTGTCTTTAACATATTAGTTTTGTGAAATTATTATATACCGTAAGGTGTATTGAGAAGAGTATCATCATTATCCACAGAATTATCATGTTCCTTCCATGTTTCTCCATTCTCACTTCGCAGAACAATGATTTCCCGTTCTTTTCCGCGAACAGATGCAAAGTGCGGTATGTCAATTAAAACGGGTCTGAAATCAGTTTATTTCCATATAAACTCAAATATATAAAAAAAATCTACATTATATGTAGCATATTTTACATATTATATCAATTATGTTGAATAATTAACTGTGTGTTACCCTAAAAATCTCGCGCCTACTGGACCCATCTCGATAATTCTAGTAGCAAGAGCCTCCCCTTCCATCAAAGGGGGTGGATTCGCCACTTTACTTGCTTTTACCAGTCTGCATGTTACGCGAATCGGCATCGTTGCTCTTCGAGGCGGTATAATAATGCGCACACCGCTATGTCTGCATCCCTTCATAGCACCGCCACGCGCATCCACCAGGAAACTAATTAAAAATCTGTAAAGCCAGATCTTTGTAATTCTTTACATTTGATATGTTTTTTCCCTACGTCAATCTACTTATACTTACGATCTAAAATGCAGCTTCCTACAAAAAAGAAAATGTATATCATTAAATTAAGTTTAAACAATTTTCTAAATAAAAATTAAAATCAAAATGGAAATTTTCTTAATTATTTTAATTATAAACAAACAATTATTCTATATAATTATGTAATATATTAAAATTATATAACTGTGTACATATTATTTTATAGAAAAAAAAAATTAATCGAAACTTACCCCAGATTCAGTCCGTCGTTATCAAAATTTTCTGCTAAACAATAATTATTGCTTTGTGCAAATTCCTGCTTCTCTTCTTTGGTAACTAAAATGAGAATTATAATCTCAGGCATACGCTCTTCAAACATAAAGTTATTTTATTCTATAAATTGTTTAAAGTATTTTTATATTTTTATATTAGAATTAAAACTCAATTATATACTCAACAAGAAATATCGAAAATGATTCAAAAAATAAATTGCTAGGTTGAAAGAGTTTCAAATATTTATTCTAATAATTTTATACTTTTTGAAAAAAATTTATTATAATTTTAAATCAGTTTGTACACATCTATCTTATCAAATTTCATTAATGTACGTGTGTTATAAAATTCATTACATTTTTAAAACAGAATAGATTGGATAAAAATTTAAATTTTTACCTTGCCTGTGCACTGGATCATCCCTAGTAACGTCAATAGGTAACGAATCATCTCTTAAACTCTTCATTAAATCTGCCGTGAGATATCGATAAGGTTGTTCGCTAATTAACGCGTCAGAACCTACGAAGGAAATTTTTCTTCGCAAAAAATTTCACTATTTTATATTAATATTATTTGTAACTGTATGCGTACATACCTCCTTCATCTTCCGAATCAGACATAAAACTAGTTTCTTGCAAGCTTTCTGGTGCTATTACCTTGTACTTTTCCTCCCAATTTTTGTTATCTGGAGTCATACTGTCGTAAGGTAATCCTTTTAGAACTTCCATCACGGAGATATATCCTAATTTTTGTGCTATGTTCAATGCAGTTAAGCCATCCTATGACAATGGATTTTATAAATTCAGCAAAATCTAATATTATAAATTTTACATATCTATATATTTCTTTTATGATATTTTGATCGTTATTCATTGACAGCTGAAAATCTGTTATGTAAATAATAAATTTTCAGTATTGGCAGTACATTTTGGAATACAACCTTTGTTATTTTTAATTTTTTGTCTATTTTCAAATAAATTTTTATGATATTTATATTACAATATTTATATGTTCTAATCTTATTATTGTCTAATTGTTTAATTGTCTAATTGTTCTAATTTAAGAAAAAAGGCTTATATAATAATTAATTATCTTAAAAATATATATATAAATTTATAGAATTTTATATTAAAATGAAACTTAAATTACTTTTATTATTAATAAATCAATAAAGTATCAAAACATAAATCAATATATTATAATATTAATAAATATTTATACAATTGCATACACATATAGTAATAATATGTTGCTTACGTTAGTTTGCGCTTTATGTGAAGCATTTCCTTCCAACAAAGCTGTGACTATATGAGCATGACCTTGTTGAGCGGCCTGATGGAGCGGAGTATAATTCTGATTAGTTTTAACGTCGATCGTGGCATTATGTTTCAGCAAAAAGCGTATCATTGATAGATTTCCGAAATGTGCGGCTACATGTATCGGTCTATAACCAGTTTCTGTTTGACTTTCAACATCGGCCCCGTTTTTTACCAGGATAGAGGCCACCCTAATGAAATCTTCTTGCGCGCATAAATGCAATGCCGTGAGTCCGTTCTGATAGATAGTATAATAAGAATATAATATATCTATCACTATCAATGAACTATTGCACAAATAATAAATATTAACTGAGAATATTTTTTTCAATTATGCCAAAAAATTGATATTAAATATTATTTAAAATATTTAAAATAATTTTTGCAATATATTAGAAAAAATAAGAAATATATGTGAATAATAAAGATAATTTAAGGAACACTGCAAAAAAGAAGTTCAAGAATTGGTAATTATTTACATTAGAGGACCTCCACCAAAGATCTTGACATTGACGTATGTTGTCAAGGTCATAACCCTGATCTCCAATAAGTTTTAGCCGTTCGTTATTCGTTAAAGTTATTATTTTAAAAAATTTGAAAAATGATGTCTCGTTTCTATTATATAAAACAGAAATTTTCTGCTTTAAAATATATTTAATGATTTTCCGACAAGCAAGTTCCACCAGACTTCCCTCCCTACCTAGAAGCGTGACAACATGATTTTGACAACATATGTCAGGGTCATTAAGGAGATCCCATATTGTAAATAATTATCCAAGAATTTACAAGACATTCTAATTTTGTGAACAAGGAATAAAATTATGTATTGCTTATAATGACTCTAATTAAGTTTGTAGATCTAAAAATTAAAAACTACATGTACATAAAAATATTCGAGGAAAAACTAATTTACCTTGGCTTTGTGATTGGGATTAGCACCATGCTCAATTAATAAATTCGTCATATCATAATGTCCTTTTTGTGAACTCAGATGCAATGGGGTGAAACCTGCTTTGGATTCCGCATTTGCATTCGCCCCTTTCTCTAAGAGAATAGAAGCTATGTCCATCTAATCACATGAAAGAAATCATTTTCAAAATAATTAGTGGCAACAATAATAAACATTAGAGAGCAGTAAACATGCATTAAATTTTTTATGCATTAAAGAAAACATTTCAAAGGTTATTTAAAAAATTTGTCTTTCGTAGTTTTGAGATAATTAGTTTACCTGATTTTTGCGAGCAGCGATATGTAGAGGAGTATGTCCATTTTGCGATGAAAGATGAGGCGATGCTCCTTTTTCTAATAGGACAGTTGCAACATTTGGATGATCATAGTGACATGCCAAATGCAAAGGCGTAATATCGTTCTAAAACGTCAAGCATATATTTTGTAATTCAATGAAACTGCTTGAAAATCAATACGGTATAATATAATTGATTAGAAAAAAGATTTTTAAGTGACATTTAAAAACAACGATTATCTTCAAATTTAACTTTTTCAGAAATCCATTATCTTAAAGTTTTTGCTAAAAAAATTTGTTAATAGTTCTAAAAAAAAAATAACAATAAATTATGCAATTATTAATATAATAAAAAATAATAATAATAAATTAAAACTAAAATTATACACTATATAAAATAAAGAATATTGTGTTTTTTTCTTTTTGCCTAGATATTTGAATGTACTTTTTTACACAACTTAATATACGTAATATATACGAACCTTTCCTTGAACATCGAGTTTGCTTTCTTTTTGCAAGAGTATATTTGCAACATTCATATTTCCATATTTAGCCGCGATATGTAAAGGTGTAAAGCCATTTTTCGTTGCAGCCTTGAGAGAAGCATTATTTTCCACAAGAATGGCTGCCACCTGTTTGTCAAAAAATTTTTTGTTACAAAAATATTTTTTTAAATCTATCTCAGTTTTTAATTATACACTTTTGTAATACAAAACAAAGTAGATTTTTCTTTCAATTATTTTAAAAAATTTCTTATTATTTTCAAATATACGGGGTGTCTCGGACCTACAGGATTGCCTCTCGTGAGCAAATAAAACGAATTAAGCTAAATCGAAAAATCCTATACCATTTTGCACTTTTTGCAATATTTAAATATTAATTTTTTTAATTCGCTGAATAGCAAGACCTACCACCAGATACACAAGTGTGCAACAAGGGCGATGTTCGTATATTACTGCTAGTACTGAAAATCCATAGTTCCTAGTTGACTATCAGTAGTGAAAATTCATAGTTCCCGTTACATATACTGTACTGTATTGACAACTGGCAGTAATATATGAACACGGCCAAAAGAGGACCGCTCATGTAAAAAGAAAGTTGCACTATTCCCGGGGATGCGCAGTGAAAGAGTGCATTTCTAATCAAAGATTGTTCCAGTATATTAAACGCTATTATACACAAAAAATTTATTTTTAGTCAAATTTGATTAATTGCTTCCAGTATTGTTATCGCTATTACGCGCTGTTACATCTTTCTTTTTTTATCATGGGATCGGTCATCGTTATAAGTTGTTAGGCATGAGGGAAGTTGTTTATTACGATGGCTTTGGCAACGCAAAAACAGTGAAAAGAAAGAGTGTCCGCGCTGGACACTCAAAAATAATGCACATTTGGTCCGCGGCAACATCGAGAATCTGTCCTTCTACTTTTGCTTTACCAATTGACACCACTCTCTGTTAACCGAACGCGGCATCAATTAGTAGAACAAAAGTAGATGGATAGATTCTCGATATTGCTGAGGACCAAATTGGCGGCTCGCCAAATGTGGCGATCTATCATAACGTACCGAGTACTTGTATTTGGTGATAAATGTTG
>NW_017259183.1:4740820-4750871 GCF_001594045.1 Atta colombica | reverse complement strand
ATATATATATATATATATATATATATTTATCCAACATTTATCACCAAATACAAGTACTCGGTATATATATCGATCTTTAGAAATTAATCCATTAACTATTGTGAAAATTGCAAAATGATAAATAGGTTTTTTACTATCGTTTAGTCCGTTCTACCTGTGACGAGAGCCCGTAGATCTGAGATGCCATGCATAATAAGTAATTTTCTTTCTTCAGTTTTTTTAAAAAGAGATTATATGTTTCTTATTCATAAGAAATAAGTTTTCTGCTGTACATATATGTATAGAGTTAAAATAATATTAAATATTGAAATAATATTAAGTATTAAATTTCAAAAATTTAGATTATCTTCCACAAAAAAGATATCCATTTTAAAAATGAGGAATTAATTAAAAATCAATATATTCGTGTGTTCGAGCGACATGACACAATTACAAAAAAACGACAAATTCTATACATTAAACTATCGGAATTAGACTAATATGTTTGTTTAATAACTTTAATCACATTCACATTTGTATAGACTCTACGAAAGCGTTAGTAAAATATTTATTAAGAGACCCGCACAAATAGGGGAACTTAGATATGTATGGTTTGACGTAACGCTTGACAATCAATATCAAACCTTGCAGAAATGAAGTAATTGCCAAATGTCACGGGGTGAAATTACGTCCAATCTACCTTCGTGTTTTTTTTTTATAATAAAAATACATGGGGGGGGTGGGGCGAAAGGAGAGAAGCAGCGATAAAATAAACGGAATGAATTTTCAGAATGTAATTTAAGAAACATAAATTAAATTAAATTAGGTACACGCATAAAAAAATGAAGAAATAAGGTAACATAAAGAATAAACAACGTAACGAAAAAGTTTATTACATAACGAATACAATGATGGATAAATGTAACATAAAATAATAACGTATAATCAACGTAAACAAAATTACATTAATAGAAGATGTGAAACAGAATATGTGCGAGATGAACCAACAATGCGAACAATGTGCATAGGTAATAACGATAGCGACAAACGTATCTGCAGCGGCTCTCTCCATCCTAAATGAGGTACTCGCGTTGCCGGGTCCAGAACAGGTAATTTTTATTTTGCGTGGCAATGTAATCCGCTATTTGCACGCACTCATTGTACATTACCTCTTCTTGACCCTCCTTCGCTGCAATATGAAGCGCCGTGTACATATCTTTCGTAGCGGTGTCCATGGCCGCACCGTGCTGCAGCAACAGCATAACAATATCGATATTTCCTAATCGAGATGCTATATGAAGCGGCGTTTGCTGTTCCTATAAAATATAGGACGAGATAGTATTAGAAAATATAACTTCGTTTTTCGCAAAGCAATAAGATGGAAGCGTGATTACGATGAGATTCATGA
Source organism: Atta colombica (assembly GCF_001594045.1). Classification (NCBI taxonomy): domain Eukaryota; kingdom Metazoa; phylum Arthropoda; class Insecta; order Hymenoptera; family Formicidae; genus Atta; species Atta colombica. The sequence continues at coordinate 4,749,484 of NW_017259183.1, read as the reverse complement.
TTGGAAAAATTTCGAGTTACATCATGTGTTTGTATTATTGTGCCTAAAAGTTTTAAGCGATTGAAAAAGAAAGCGTGAAAAATACAATAGATTTGTCTTACTTGCAATTGGAAGATTACACACTTCAATTACATATATCGCCAGATAAAAAAAGATAAATTTGAACTTCGGTATATGAGACTGGTTAATGGCTCATGCTTTTGTACAAAGGGGTGCGTATGAGTGATCATTTGTATGTATATGATTTTCTAGATTATAGTCCTTAGGATAGGTATTCGCTGTCGTAAAGTTAAACAAGCAGATTCATTGGCTGAAGGTCAAGAAAGCGGCGAAAAGGGAGTCGGAATCAGTTTCGAAATGCAACACGCTCTACTTACCCTTGCACGAGCATCGACTTTGGCACCATTTCTTAGCAAAATTCGAATAATGTCTGTTTGATTAGCTCTGGCTGCCAGATGTAGGGGTGTTTCACCCCTAACAGTTGGCACGTCAGGATTGGCTTCATGCTGCAGTAGGAATATCACGATATTCATACACCCCATAAAACTGGCCACATGTAATGGAGTCAGTCCGGACTGCAAAACACATGTATTGTCTGTTAATATTTTGAATTCTCGATATGAATTCCAGAATTAGGTCCATCTATTGTCGTTATCGTTCCAGCAATCAATGTCTCGAAAAATGATGAAGAAATACATAAAAATGATAAATACATAAAAATGATCGTGATAAAATAAGACTACGTCGATCAATTTTGTTAATTTTATTATTAAACGCACGACCCTTTAACCAGTCTTTCAAATTTATCGATCAATTTTATTTTTACAAGGCACAGAAGGATGGATGAAGATTCTTTTTAACAACGTTAATTATCATTAATGTAACTTTTTAACTCCGAATATATGTTCGCGTATTAAAACGATCATTTCTGTACAAATGCGATCGATATCACAATTTGGCTTCGTAATATTCTATCGAACGTTGTCATTGATATTGTGTGAAAACATTTACAGTTGCGAATAGACATTTATGAAAACATGATTGCGAGATGCTTGAGAGTGCGAATGAAGAAATGTGTTGCGTTACCTCCGTGGTTGATTCGATAGATGCACCATGCTTTAATAGGAGTTCCACCACTTTGATGCGATTTTTCTTGCAAGCGATATGGAGTGGCGTGAAGCCGTTGAGAGCTCGAGCGTTCGGATCGGCTTTACGATCGAGTAGCAATTTAGCGACTCTAACATGACCGCAGTGTGCGGCAACGTGAAGCGAAGTCAAATAGTCGATGGTCACTTCATCTACTGGCGCTCGATGATACAGCAGCACTCTTGCAGCATCCACATGATCTCCTTGAGACGCCATATGTAACGGGGCAAGCCCATTCTGTAAAAAAAAAAATTTTTAATTTAAGACAAAATAGCAGATCCTAAAATATGCATATGTACAATCTAAATAAAAAACTTGGTCTGTAAATTACAAAAAGAATTAGAATATCTTGGTAATTAAAGATTTTAGCGTCGCAACTCTGGAGATAAGTGCAGTCTTAAAATTTTATCTTTTAACTTTAATTTTAATGTTCTATTATAATTATTATTATATCTATTGTAAAAACGTTAAAAATAACAAAGAAGAAATAAAAAGAAAGAGAAAAGTTTAAAAATTTAAAATTTTTTAATTAATCAATACAAGAGAAAATCAATATCAGAGCAAATTTAAAATAGAGCACTTGTTAGTATATACCTTAGTACGCGCGCTAATTGGCGCTGAATTTTCAAGAAGTGTGCTGATAACCTGTTCATGTCCCGATCGCGCTGCGCAATGTAGTGGAGTTAAACCGTCTCTGGTCTTGGCATCAATTTGCGCCGAATTCTCCAACAATATCTTAACCATATTGTTTTTGCCCCACTTTGCCGCCACATGTAGCGGGCTTATATTATGCTGAAGAAAATACATTACGTTCAAAAACTATTAAATTATAATATTAATTTTAAAATCATTTTAATCAAAACTATTACTATTTCTAAGAGACAGACACAAAATATTATTTATTATTACATGTAATATTCAAAACATATAATGTTATATTTTAGATTTTTATGTTTTTAGACTATTCTATAATCTTAGAATACATGTTATATCTTTGTCTTCAACAATTTAAATCTGAAATTATTTTTAAACTATGCTATAGAATTATTTTTGTCAAAATAAAAATCGTCACGTATACCTTACCTTAGCTAAATAATTTACATCGGCTCCTCGTTTTATTAATAACCGTGCTATCTCTTCGTTTCCATAATGAGCGGCGATGTGAAGAGGAGTGAAACCACTCTTCGACGTCACATCGGGCTTATGGTCGTTCTGTAACATTCAATCATTTCATTGATGTAGTATTTCAATTTACTCAATTGTTTTTAATTTAATTATTTTTTAATATCGTTAATTTAATTAATTTATTGTCAATTAATTTTGGTTTGATGTACGATCCGTTTTAAGCTTACTTGTAAAAGTAAGTCAGCTGCTTTGCAATCGTCTTTCTTCGCGGCGATATGAAGTGCCGGCAGTCTGACTTTGCCTTTCGAATCGTTCTCCAAGAGTACACTGACTACCTTGTCGTGGCCTTGCTGCATCGCAACAGCAAGCGGTGTGAATCCATCCTAAAAAACATTAAAATAATTTTAATTTTTAATAAAAGGGTCTAACCAAGAGAGAGAGAGAGAGAGAGAGAGAGAGAGAGAGAGAGAGAGAGAGAAAGTCTGTCTAGTTCAAGATGAATTTAATTAATGAATTAATTAAAAATATAATAATTTTAAAAAGCCTAATTTTTTTATGAACAATAAAAATCTTATTGAATCCTACGTGTAAAAACAATCAATAGGGGATAAAAATCTATAACTGTTAAACTGGAGCTTTAATGCTTTAAATAATTCTATGTGAATTGGTATATATTGTACATGTACGTACATATACAATATATACTATATTTGCAATCATTTGAACTGCGGATTTTTTAAAACGTAGTAGAACTATCGTAATAATACTATCTGTAGTAATAATTGTAGTAACAATTAAATTTTATGCTCAATAGATATCTATTAAAGAGGTCTTGATTGATCTGGAAATCGGTAAGTAAATGTATTTATTACGAAAAATATTATCTCTTGAGAGTCGAACCCAAATCTCTAACATTCCGTGCGAATATATTATTCTAAGTCTTTATATAGATCTCTTCGATTTAATTTTGATGAATTTAAGTAACCTTTACTGTATATATTAATATTCAAGATTTTAATGATTGTTCTTATTGCGATATATGTCGAAAATCTAGTTATATTTTATTGTTTATTAACATTGAAGATAGTCTAGTGGTAGGTTGAAACGTTCGAATTTCTGTATTTGAATTAGATAATTTATTAAATATTAGCAGTTGACATATTCAACTTTAGCTCACAGCCCTTTCTTTTTTTAAATATTTATCAATAACTTATTAAAAATTTGAGACAGCTCAAATTCTCTTCGCTACTGTTAAATAAATGAAAATGATTTAAGAATTAAGCTTACTGAAGTTACAATAGCAGGAATCTATAATTAAGTAATCTATTTCGAGAATTTAGATCAAGCTTACCTCAGTCGCGAGACTTTGATTCGCTCCATTGCCGAGCAAGAGCTTGACGACCTGATCGTGATTCTCCTGCGCAGCCATGTATAAAGGAGTGAATCCATTTTGTGACTGGATATTAACCGCGGCACCATATTGAATAAGTATATTGACTATTTCGGATTGGCCAGCTGGAAATAGAAAGAGCAAAATGTATAAAACTACTAATTATAATAATAATATATGCGTTCATATAATGGAAATTATTGTATTTTACCTAAGGAAGCTATGTGTAATGCGGTATTTCCTTTCTTTGTTGCCGCATCAACTTTTGCGCCCCTTTTTAATAATTCTGTTACTATTTCGACGTGGCCATCTTTCGAGGCTAAATGCAAGGCATTTAAACCGTTCTGTAATAAAACACAAATTAATTTACCATTATTATAATAGCAAATATTTAGATCAAATTTAATTATTTTTATTTAACTAAAAGTTAAATAAAAATATAACAAAATTAAAATAAGTATAATTATTTAAATTAAATAATAAACTTTTATTTTACGTATATAAAAATTAATAATCTTGTTAAATTTAATTATTTGAAATAATACTGAAATTAAATTACACAAAATTGACAATAACTTTAGTAAATAATTTGACATTTTTAATTTAACACTTACCAAGTTGGCTGTATTAATATCTAAATCAGTATCGAGAAATTCGACCACTTTCTCGAGGTTACCGGATCGAGCAGCGCGAAGGAATGCTGTCGTGTCATCAGCCTAAATACAAATATTTTATTCTGTAAACAGCTGTAGAGGCGAAACATTTAGAAGTATATGTATGTAGAAAAAAATGGCATGAAAGATGGAGGATCAGCGATAAAAGACAAAGATACGTAATATGGTTATTTATATAGATATGTACACGAGTAACCCAGTTTGCGACGGTGATGTAACCCTGTCCTTTTTCTTTTACCCTCACATGTTTAACACTTCGTGCACATCGTTATTATCCTTTTTATTAAACGTTTATTTAATCAATGTTATAGCATGTTTATTAGTACACTCCAAATAGGCAATGCACAAGTATATTTACTCTATTTTATGTCAAATACATTGACAAAAACTCATTTTTTTCCTGTAAATAGCTTTAAAACTTTTCGAGACTTACATTTAAAGAATATAAGAGTTTAAAAAAATTAAAGAAAAACCCATAATATTGCAAGATTAATCAATCTGTAGAAAATTCAAGCAAATTTAATTCAAGATAACTTACAGAAAATTGGAAAACCAATACAAAGTTATCATTAATTTACGGTTTAAAGTTAATCAAGTCGTGATTTTCTTGTTTATTTCTAGGAACGAGAGTTTTATGTATCCCACCCCTCTGTCTGCAATTGCCGCTGTGAATCATCGCGATAAGGAACTATGTGGCCAGGTGGTCTACATCGCATCAACGTATTCGCGCGCGCGCGCGCGCGCGTGCTATACTCCGTCACCCTGACCTTTGAGCAACCCTTACCGGCTTCTACCACATCTTAATATAATATACCTATAAATCGCGTGCTTTTGCAGCTTTTTGGTCACAATCGCTGCGGCTGCAAATCTCTTTAATATCGATATGCTCTTATATTCGCCGGCTATCGCGCCTGAACGTCTCTCTCATCCGGTTTATTTCGCGCATCACCCACCCTCCTTTTACATTCTTTCTACTGATTTTCGGGAAAATTGTTGTCCACGTGATATCCTATTGTTATAATTGGAAATTGATATAATTTAACGAGTTCAGTTGTTATAGTTTCCTGCATGCGAAAATAATTTTTCTGATAATGAAAACATAATACAGCTATTTTATAAGACATATTTCTCCTCTTTTAAACACGATTATATATATCCTTATACATATATCCTACAAGAATAATAATTTTAGATCTCTGTCCAAAATATTAAACATTAACATTCTCCGACCGGCTATTGCGTTTCTGATATAATTACAGAGACAAATATTATTTTGTGAATCTTGTGAATCACGGTATCGCGAATTCTCCGAAGAACGGTGGATCTGATTTTAGAGCTAAGAATTAGAAGAATGCTCTCGAAAATTCCGTTCATCGTCACCTTCGATCGGTCAATTCGGAATGGACAAGAAAGAGGGTGCGTGCACGAAGGAGAAGAAGAAAGAGAGAAAGAGAGAATGCGAATGCCGGCTCCGAACCGCTATACCGCTTCTGTTAGATACCGTACCTGACTGGTATTGTCGGTGACCATTGCGACTAATGGCTGGGTGCTTCTCGACTGTTCGGAGCCGATGTCGACCGTACGCACGCACGCAAGAGACGCTTGTCTCTCCTTTGACACCGATCGCGCACGTTACACCACCATTTGTGCACACATCCCTTGGGGATGCGCACGATAACGCCAGGAAGAGAGCGTCAGGCGATAGGAAACACCCTGCCCTGCGCGAAACACAACGGCGCAGAATCGAGCGACAACGATCTCGCATATAGAGGAAACTCCACGGGGGTGGTTTGCACTGGGATGGGGGGGGGGCGGGAGGGTGCTTGCCGGTTCACTCGCACCCTCCCTGAAAAGCACATGCGTCGTCCGTCTTCCCGTCACCGATCCCTCTTGTGCGCCCTTCTATGACTCCCGCATTGTTCCCGCTTTCTCTCTTACTCTGTCACACTGCATTGTATCGCTGTTTTAACAACCAAAATCTATTTTACTTTTTACTTTCCTTTTGTTTCTTTTGTATCTACTTTTGGAACCTTGACAAATCAGCACTTTGAATTGTTTAACTATAACAACGTGTACATGATTACTATGAATATATTTTAAAAGATATATCTTTCAGTTTCTATATTTTAAAAATATATATTTTCTAAAGATATATTTTCAAAAGATATATTTTTTAAATTTTATAATATAAAATATATTAAATAAAGTTTTTTGTAAAAAAATAAAAATTTATTTAAGTTATTGAACTGACAGAAAAGTATATTCATAGAGTGGAGCGCAAAAAGAACTCGTTCAATTTGTGCTGCTTTGTGAAATACATCGTCCAATCTTCCTCGATAGAAATCGGAATAATAGAATTGATGAATTTCATTTTTTATTCTTTAAATTCATCTCATTTTATTTTGAAACATAATAAGCCTTCTTTCATTTCTTTTCATATTTCTCATTTTATCGCTGCACCCAACCTTTCCTCCCCCCCGATCTGTTATATTCGTGTGTGATAGAGACATATAAGGATGCAATATGTATCCGTTATAGAATCACCATCGAACTTTTTATTTATTACCGACGGATTACCGACGGGGAAGATGAAAAACAGTTTTTACGAAAGAAACTATACTGGCAATGATAGCGCGCACCCTCACGTGCGTAAGATATAAGGGGTTGCGAGATTGCAAGTAATGCATTTCGTATTTGAGCCGCCACGTGGAAACACTATATCCGTGCCCGGAGCTCCTGTTTTCAGTTAGTGAATATAAAAACATCTAGCTGAATGTGTTTAAGGTGGTTGTATCGCATAGGAGCGGCTTTTGAGGGTGCAATCGCTCGATGCGCCAGCGCAAAAGGGCACTGTTCGGTGATGAAAAAAAATTACTGTTCTAAAATTGCTACAGATCGCAATTTTTTAACAATAATTTTTATTTCCCAATAGCAAGATTGGATAGTAACTAGTTAAAACGTTAAAAGTTAAAAAAAAAGTGAAAAAGTTAATAACTTTTAACTTAACTTAGTTAATTTTAAATGCATTAAATTTTAACTTAATTAAGTTTTAAAGGTTAACTTTTTAACTTTTATTTAAGTTAAAAAATTGTTTTATCTCTTTTAAATATCTTAGAAAAATAATAAGATATAATAAAACTAAGGGCGTATATTCATAATCTATTCATATTTTAAGACCATCTTAAGTCATTTCTTAAGATGCTAATATAGCCTCTTTAAGAGCTAGAGATTGATTTATGCGATTATGCCTTATGCCATAAGCCTTAGTTCGAATCTACAATAAGTATCTTAAGTTATAAGAAATATCTTATCTTAAGTTCGTATCTTATCTTAAGATCGTATCTTAAGTTATAAGAAATTGACCAATTACAGTCAAATATTCTTCTCGCATTTGATTGTAATCAATTTCTTATGGCTTAAGACTTATTAATCACTAATCTTCTCTATGCTGGCTGTTTTTTTAAAGTTATATAACATATGAATACTTATATCACATATGAATAAAAAATTAAAAAATTTAATTTACTTAATAATCTATATTATAGTTATTTAATCTCATTTTAAGAAAAATTAAGGCATTTTGATCTAAAAAATAATTTTTTTTTCAAAATTAACTTTTTTTAACTTAACTTAATTCAATATTGACTTAACTTACGTTAAGTTAATTTTTTATTCTTTCAACTTTTAACTTAACTTTATTAATTTTGTAAAGCTATTAACTTTAACTTTATTCAGTTAAAAAGAACATTAACTTACCCTGTCCAACAATAATTTTTATTTTCCCACTGTGTTAGTATTTGAAAATGACTTGATTGAAGCGAAGTGGATATTAGTGAAGTAGTAAAACAACTTTTTAAAGTTTTATAATTAATATTTGCCTGGTTACCTCCCCATTTTCTTCGGTTTATAAAAGATTCGTGTTATATCTATCTGTAATCCTTTAGTTTTTGAGCGAATTTCTAAATATCATTTTTGCGCTATAATTGAAAATGCACTGTTGCTCCTTGTCTGGCACAGGAAACTCCTTGTCAGCTCCTTGTCACATATTAAAAGTACTAACTTTAAATGCAATTATCTTTTGAACAATTATCTTTTGTCTTATTCCCCCTCAAAATGATATGCATGTATAGAGAATATCGTTATCTTTAAATAATAAAAGCTTCAAACAAATCTTAAGAAAAATCATTTTGCTATGTTATACCTTAAGATTGAACTGAGAATAAATTGCTATTCAATGCGAAATATTTTCTTAAGGGAAAATCCTAAAATCGTCCTACTAATTATTTTTTAAATAAGTATTTTTCTAACTTTTGTATATATATATATATA
>NW_017259183.1:4733200-4739750 GCF_001594045.1 Atta colombica | reverse complement strand
TTTTTAAATTTTAGTATGTTTCTTTAATCAATATTGAACAATTTTATACTAAAATATTTCTTCATTTATTAAATTAAAATGTATTAATAATTTACTATAAATTTCTTGCCATTAATATTTCAAAAATAGCGATTCTATATATTTAAATAATAAATTGAACAACTTTATATTTTATAATTGTAAAAATTAATAAATTTTTTTAATTATTCTTGATATTTTTTCTTCATTTTTTTTCTCTCCAACATTTGCAAAAAAAAGCAAAATATAGTTAATTTATACAGGGTCCCAGAATGAGATTAAATATTTCGTGCATAGGTAGACTGTATTTTCTATACACATAAACAGAGTGTCCGGTAAGTTTTGACAAAGCACGCGTGTAGATAGAACAAACAAATCGAAAAATCCTCTACCATTGCAATTTTCGCAGTAGTTAACAACTATTAATAATTATTAATAACTATTAATAACTATTAATAACTAAAAATCGCTGAATATTTATATTTAATAATTTTTTATCTGACTTTACTATCAATTTTTTAATTTCGTATTTTCTCATATCGGTAAAAATAATTGCCAATAAGAAATTAATGTATTAAAAAGTTGATAAAAAATTCTGAAAAAATTCTTAGAACTTTATTATGAGAAGAAAATAAACAATTTTTGTCTCTTGCTGTTTTTCTGTAAAGTTGACAGTACTTGAGTAAAAAATTATTGAAAATCAATATTCAGCGATTTTTAATATCTTGTTAACTATTACGAAAATTGCAAAGGACTTTTCAACTCTATTTAGTCCGCTCTATCTGCGCACAAAATATTTGGTTATTCTGGGACATCTCTATTGATTTTAATAATATAGATATAGCCAATTAATATTAATTGGCTATAATCCCAAATAATCTAAAATAATAATTATAATCTCGCAATTACATTAACGTAAAGTTATAATAATTTTTCGCTGTGTGCTTGCAAAAGCACGATGATATTAAAAAAAATAATTGTAGCTATTTTGGTAAATGATAACGTCAATGTCCTAAATCTTAAAAGAAATAAGCAGCATGTCATTGCGATCAATAAAATCTTTACAGTCGAGTTTGTGTGGCCGCAAGTAGAAAGTACGTTATGTAGGTATGTATACACGTCACCCCGTCACATAATACATCTCTCGATACAACCTTGCACTCGCGTGACTTTATCCAAGGCCACGACCCCTCGACTCCAGCGTGCTGCCACACATCTCGTACCCTTAATTCTCTTGCGTACCAATCGGCTGTGAGAATTCAAGGATACATATAAAGGTTCAGCTCTTGTTATCGCGTCCAGAAATTTATTTTCTATACATATATACAAGGTAAATTTTGACAAAGCGCTTGTATATAGATAAAACAGACTAAACTGTTTTAAGTCGAAAAGTCCTCTATCATTTTGCAATTTTCGCAATAGTTAACAAGATATTAATTATTAAAAATCACAGAATATTGATTTTCAATAATTTTTTACTCAAATACTATCAACTTTACAGAAAAACAGCGAGAGATAAAAATTGTTTATTTTCTCTTCATAAAGTTCTGAGAATTTTTTAATACGTATTTTCTCATATTAGTAAAAATAAAAAAATGCAGTACTAAAAAATTCTGAAAAAATTCTTAGAGTTCTATGAGAAGAAAATAAATAATTTTTGTCTCTTGCAGTTTTTCTGTAAAGTTGATAGTATTATATATTTATATATTTATATATATATATTTGAAAAAAATAATAAAAAATTATTCAAGACCAATATTTGGCACGAATATTGACAAAACACACACGAGCGCTTTGTCAAAACTTATACTAGAGACATCCTGTTATTATTAACAATAATTCTGAATCAAATTGCTGTCAATTAAGATTCAAATTATTTTCGTGTCACATGTATATTTATTGCGGATATTTAAGAAGATAGGTATTATAAATTTTAACATTAACATAAATATATAATATTATTTTACATATATAGATAATAACAAATTTGTTATGGAGCATAATTTTGCTGAATTGGCAGTTAATTAACTGAACATCATTATTTATAACTTTAAAAATAATTATTATTACTTGCAAAAAAAAATAAAAACACGAAACTACAATAAAACACATTTGTACGTACATATATATAGCCTTTATTTTGAAAACTGCCACGTTATACGATTCATAGAAAGTGAAGCGTGAAACACAAACAACTTTTTCTCTCATTGAAAAACAGCATTGAAATAAAAGAATAATATTATTGAATGATTTTATTAAAAAAAAATTCAATGAACTTATAGTTTGCAAAAATGTTGACATAGGATAGGTAACTACTTTTTCAAGCACACATGTAAATAACGTTTCAGAATACTTTGACAAATTATTTCTAAAAATAGTATCGAGCTATCGCTTTCTGGGCAGTATCCAATAATCGCCACGAGTGAAGCTTGATAGCGAAATGTCAGCTGATTCGATCATCTGATATTTATTTACGCTGTTGATCCATATATTTTTCATAAAAATAAAAGTTAATCTTACTTGTTATCAATGTAGTTGTATAGACATATTTGAAAAGAAATCATTTGAAAAATAATCATTGATAATTATAACATATATGTTTATTAATGTCAGCAATATATGTTTAAAGATCTTAAAACTATAGGGAATTGTTATATAAAATGCTTGATTTAAAAATTTTTCATATACAACAGGGATTTTGAAAAAAAAAATTGAATATAATAGAAGATTGACAAATATTGATTAATACACGGATCTTTACCTGGAGCCTAATGATCGGTGGGAATGCGTCTTCTCTCGTCATTACTAAATAATAAACTGTATATTCTCTTTGACAAACTACGTATACGCACGCACGCTCTGTAAGCACCATGCTGAAGACGTAGACTACCGGATATTAATAGAGTTCTATATATTATTTTTGTTAAACTCCTATACGTCGCGCCTTTGTTAAGTAATTGCGTTTTGCATTAATATCCAAAGCTAGTAAATTAACAATCACATAAATTTACGAGTATGTTTAATTTTAACATATCGAAAGACACATATAGATGTATTTTTCCTACTTTATAATGCGTGCATGCGTGCGTGCGTGTATACAGGATAGGTCTGATAAAAAGTTCACTATGTTTTTTTCGAAAACGGTTAGAAATAAGGGAATACCTATTATCAAAATTGTAGGTATTATCATATTTTGATGACCTTGTAACTTTAAATGTCTTTGGTTTTTTTTACTATCAATAAAAAAGTTTTTTTTAATCGAAAATTCAACTGTTTTGAGGATATAAATTAATAAAAGAAATTTACAAGTGAAACAAATTTTACTATTGCAAGAAATGTACTATGTTCATTTAAACGTGCCAATAGTTTTCGTAGAAAACTTGCTTGGATTTTTAATTTTTAAATAGTTATTTTGCGATATAATATTTGACTATCGACATTAAGCATTATCCAAGATGTTTGACTGACAGCTAAAAACTTTTAAACATTGTTTACAGTCGTGATGTTAACAATTCAGTAAACGAGAATAAATTGAAATGAATTTAGATTTTTAGAAATATGCATTCGAATATTGAAATTAATCCTTTTCATGAATCCCAATTTTTATTCATATAAGAATTGAACATTTCTATACCTTTCAATCTAAAAAAATTTTAATTCTTTAAGAATACTGCTCAATAAAAAATTCTGAATAGGAGTTTTTAATCCAATTGAATCTAAAAAAAGTGAAAATGGACCGCGAATGCTACTAAAATACGCATTCGGATGAATTCAAATAGATTAAAATTTCATTCTATTTATCTAGTCTCATTTACTAGGAATGTACAAGTTAATTTATAGTTGATATTTTTTTATAACTCAATATGACTTTAAAAAATTGATTTTTTCGAGAATTAATTTTACTAATATTTGTCTCGTCAAACCATAAAATTTTTAACTGAAACATTTTCCGTATCTTTCATATTTTCTAAGATATTCCGTCCACTATGTTTAAAAGTCCCTCTGTATATCTTTGTTATTTTAAGAATTTTATATACATTAAAGCACATTCTTCAAATTTATTTTAAAAATACAATACATATAATCAGCAACTTTCTACATTATTCAAGAATAAAGAAATAATTTGTAAAAGTATTGATTATAGAGTTGATTATATATAATACGTGTTGTAATAAAAATTGAATAATTTTAATAACAAAATTTAATTTAATCCATTTGTAAATTATTACGCCATAAATATTATACAAAATAATATTATACAAAATAAACATTAATTCCACCAGAAACTGATTGAAAAACTCGGAGTAAGAGCGGTTACGTGATGCCACCATTTTGGTGGGATATACAACATTTCTCCGGGTTTTAAATAAAATGTTATGCCGCTAGCTTTACGAAAATTTGGCCATTTGTCATAATCTGGTCTCACAGGATCTACTTGTGCAGTATTATTAAGTAATTTAGTATCATAAGGATACAAATTATTTGTCTCAGTTGGAGAATATAAAATAACTCTTTTGTAACCGAATACCTAAAAAAATAAAAATGATGACAATACTAAGTGCAATATTTAAAAAAATATAGTATATTTTTATATATATTTAATTTTATATATTTTTCAATTAATTAAAATAATTTTTAATATTTTATTCAAACACTTCCATTGTAAATCTCTTTCTATATACCTGAGAAAGTAAATTATTTTTCGGATCAAAATGCAAAGGCGACACTGTATTAGCAGGTCCAAACCAGGCATTAATATCAACTTCTGATGATTCTGCATCATTTTCCTCATTATCCGAAAAATAGCAATATTCCGGCACTTCGAAATCCTCTTTCAACTCTGGTATCTAATTGAGATTGATTTAAAAATCACTCTTTTATACAAAACATTTTAATCATTTTTATATAACATTAACTATAAGATTTCGTCGCGTGCAGCGAATTAATACCTGTTCAAACAATTGATGTTGTGCTAAATAACCAACTTCGCTATTAGTTGCAATAATATGTTTTTGTAAAAATTCAGAAAAATTGACAAGATGCTGTGTCCAATCTTCCTCAGTATAACAAGATCCAACTTCAATCGGTACTGTTCGAGATCCTGCGATCTTATTCAAATAATTAGGATTTTTCCATAACGTTAGTGCTTTCCAGTGATTCATACAATCTAATGAAATGTATAAAATATTTTATTTTTCTCTATAATATTTAAAGTACAGTCAGACTACTAAATATTTATGTTATTCAGGGTAAATAAAATTCAGAATTTTGTCATGATACAGATTACATTAATATAAAACCAAGTATTTTGTTAATATATGATTTGATGAAAGGCATTTGCTTTACATATACCTGTTAATACCGCCGGTAATTTTGGCATAAAAATTTTATTGTAAAATGTTTGCATCGAAGGTTGTTCAAAATATCTATCCGGATAGTTAGAAATTAAATAGTTAGTTCCTTCATGATCAATTGAAATATCTTCCATATTTATAATATCAGATTCTTCTAATAAAATTTGAAAAATAAAATCAATTTTAATGTAATTCTTAAATAATTTAAAACTATAAATTTATATTTAATATAATATTATAGTATTTAATGTAATACTATAAATGTAATACTATAAATTTATTACTATAATAATTCATTATTATGAGTTAATAATTAAAATATATTTATATTCTTACCAACACAGTAATTGTTTAGCTTTGTTGCAATAGTTGTCAATAAATTTGGCATACTAAGAAGAGGTGCGCCTAATAGAATGCCTCTATCAATTTGACTAATAATATTTTTTAATACGATCGTTTTCTTCTTTTTATCAGCATAATTTTCAGCATTTACTTTCCACTGAAGTTCTAATAATGCAGCCTATAGATGTGTCAAATGCAATTTTAAATAAAATTTATATGTCGCTAAAAGCTTGTGAAAAATAGTACAAATGTTAAATTATATATTATGCAATATTTTATACCTTTACAATAACACATAAAGAATAACAATATCTATATTCTATTGGAACATCTTTCCAGTAACCTGAATTCAATATCTCCCATGTACGATCTAAACAAGCTTCTAATCTTGTTATTGATGTGTTTATCCATTTTTCTGAAGTTCTTATAGGAAAAACAACTTAAATTAATTATGTGAATATTTATATTATGAATATTATGTTATTTGGAATAATAAGTCAATCATAAATAGATATAAACATTATAAAATAATCATTTAAAGCTATGACATTTTTACTTTAATAGTAATATTAATATTATACATTTTAAGTTTATAAATACACTTTTTTATATTATCTATTAATTTGACTATAGACAATGTAATACATTAATATCTCAAATCAATTAATTTAACAAAATATACGCTTTTATATGAAGCTTTTATAGTAAATATAACAATTTTATAAATATATGAAATATATGAAATAATATTGCTTATAAGTTTTCAATATTTACAATTGTTTGTCAGATGTCCGTAGCACATTAATTACAGATGTCAAGTGCAATTTTATTTCAAT
>NW_017259183.1:4728396-4733100 GCF_001594045.1 Atta colombica | reverse complement strand
ATATATATATTTTATACATATAATCATTATTATAAGATATAATTAAGTCTTTACTTATAAAAAAATACTTCTGCCATATACAGGTTTACTTAAGTATGTCCATCGCACAATAACATGATCAGCTAAATAATACAAAATCTTTCCCGTTAATGAGAAAGTTTTAACTCTACAAAAACTCTCTATGAATATAATAACGTTTTCTGTAATAAACAGAATTTTAAACAAAAATGCTATGACACATAAAGGTATACAGGTGCCAGGACCATTGCATACAATAAGCTCTGGATTTTCTCTCCATAAAATTGGAAGACAGTTTAGTGTGGCAAATATAGTAGTCCAAATTGATGTGAAATATGACTGCCGAACTTCACGACTTCTATAAATTTCCACAATTTTGTAATCTTTATTACCATTTTCTAGATCTCTAACTTTTTCTGCACTAAGTTTATCTGTCTGAGCATGAATATATACTCTGGGCGAATAATTCTTAATGTTTAAATATTTAACAATTCGCAACATTTCAGCTGTGTGTCCACCAGATCCTAATATTATCATTGTTTTAATTGAACAAGACTTTTCTTTAGGTTTAGTGCTTTTCATAAATATCAAATAACAAGTTCTGGCAAGTATCAATATACAGGGAAACATAGCAAACATAAAATATTTCACGTACATCTTCTTGTTTTATTTGCTGAAAAGAGTATTACGAAATACTTAATATATATACAAATTTACAAAGGATTAAATTACGTTAATAATAATTCTTACTAACCTCACTACAAATTATGTGTCAGTTCATCAACTGAAAAAATAAATAAATTATAGATTAAATTATCAATTAAATTGTAGATTTATGTAGACATTGCTTTTGTAAATGAGTTTTTTACTTATGCTTTTTTGTACGAAAAGTCTGCTTTTTCTTTAATTTGCATTCGCACGCAGTTCCATAAAGCCAGCGACACATGACTACTTATTTTCCTATTGAATTGCTAGCTAGATTAGAATCTTGCCACCGTATTGGCTGCGATACTGTTACAGGCCTAGTTTCCACTGAGAGTTCCCACTTAAATCCGAATTAGAATGTAAAAACCAACCAACTACAGTCGAGCATTCCCCTGTCATTCGACTGCAACAAAGCATACTCAACTGTAGTTGGTTAATTTTTAAGGGTTTGTGCTCCGCACAATAAAAGGTATAGAGAATAGAGAACAGAAAATAAGGGGCTTCGCACAATAAAAGGAACAGGGAACAGAGAATAGAGAATAAGAATTTCAATTTATCAGAAACTATGTATTCTACAATACATGATTTCTGATAGGAAAAATTATTGAAATTCTTATTCTCTGTTCTCTGTTCCTTTTACTGTGTGAGAACCCTAAGAATTTCAACTACCAGAAAAATGTATTGTGGCATACACAGTTTCTAATAGATTGAAATTCTTATTTTTTGTTCTCTGTTCCCTGTTCCTTTTATTGTGCGAAACTCCTTATTTTTTGATCCGGATTAAACCCTTGGTGGAAATTAGGCCACAGTAGATCGGTTGTGTATCTTAAAATGAGGTGAAAATTACAAAAATAAACAAATTCACTAGAATATTCATAATTTAATTAGTCAATACCTAGTAATTATTGCTCACTTTTGTAAGTAATATATTTTTCATCTCATTTCAAAATACATAATCGAGAATGTAAGAATCAATCAATTACTACAGTCGAGTATTCCCCTGTTACAGTCGAACAACAGGGGAATACTCGATTGTAGTTGGTTGGTTCTTACATTTTGATCCGGATTAAATCCTTGGTGGAAACTAGGCCAATTGCAAAATAAACATTCTAGATATTAACAGAGAAAAACCTAAGAGTCATGCTAGCCTTTTTCTTATTATCGTCGAAATCGCCCGTACATTATCATCTATTTTCAGTTGGAAACTACATTACTACATACATTTTTTGACACTATCAATAAAATCGTATCGTCAAAAGTAGAAGTGGTTATGGATATTCGGATAATCATGTCTATGGATATTCAGCACTTTTCCTATGGATAGTCAGTACGCTTCTAGCTTGAGGATTCAGTACAGACACGAATCACATCTACTTTCAACAATGCGATATCGATAGTGAAAATGTAGTTTCTGACGATAGTCAGAAAATGTACGTAGTCATGTATTATAGTTCTAAGATTGAAAATGGAGATATGTACTGGCAGTAATGTACGGACGATTTCTACAGTCACTAGATTTTCAAAGTATCACAAACTCGCATCCATTTTGATGTGGCCATTTTCAAATTTACGCATTTGAATATACGTACTTTATTTGGTAAAATAAAGCTGTAAAGTACATAAATAAATGTTTTTTAATTATTATTAATATATTTATGATCAAAAAGTATGTATCATTTATGTATGCTTAATTTATGTATTATTTAGTTTAATCATCGACAAGATATTATTAAAGACCGACATCCTTATAGAAGTTCGCGTAAATATTGTCGTGATTAAGAGTTAAAAACTGATAATATTATACTAAATGTCAATATTATACTAAATGTGTCATTATCAAAATTTAATTATCAATAGAGATGACTGCAGAGAAAAAAATTGTAATTTTTCCACAATATATAGGATAGCTTTACAAATTTGCATATTTATTAGGGAACATTTATGTAATAAAAAATTTTGAATTTAATAATATATGAACCAAATATTTATGTTAATAATAGCAAATTTATATTAATTATTGATAATTTCAGAGTTCTTCAATTATTCTCCGGATCTTGGGCTCTTTTTTATACTGTTGAAAATTTGCCCAGGATTAACGGTCTTTAAGTGCAGGTTTCTGTGCATAATAGAAGAAATAAGGAATTAGAAATTAAGAATAAACGATTTCGACCTATAGAAACCGTGTATTCCAATGTATCCAATTTTTAATAGATTAAAATCGTTTATTCTTTATTGCTAATTCCTTGCTTTATTCCTTCTATTTTGCGTAGGGCTTAATAGTATCTCATCAGTGGTTTAAAAAAGGTTTATTTATTGTAAAAATTTAATGCATATAAAAGTGCATGTAAGTACAATTTAAAAGATGAACTACCAACCATCATGCTGAAATCGTGTACTATGTGTACTTCGACCATTTTGATGCGACATTTCTGAAATTAATTGCGGTTCTTTAGAAATCTAGTGATTTTAGGCGATTTCGACACTAATAAAGAAAAGGCCGGCATGGCTTCTCTCAGATTTCTCTCTGGGAATTCTATATCTTGAAATGAGATGGAAATTACAAAAGTGAGCGAATTTATTAGAATATTGATAATTTCATTGGTCAACATCTAATAAATTTGCTCAATTTTGTAATTTTCATCTTGTTTGAAGATCGATGTTAACAGAATCGATCGCTTGATATCAATCATTCTCCCTGAAATCAACACTTTTTTTTCAGTATAAAAAGTGAAAAGTGAAAAATTTCTCCATTAATTTCAATGGTCAAAATTTTCATTTTTCATTTTCCAATCTAGGGATAAAGTTTCATGATTGATACTCTGCTGAACGCAACCAATAAGCTTACAGCTCCTAAAATGTTCATTGGTTACCGCGTCATCTTGTATCGAATTTGGCATCACTGCTTCGATGGAAACTGATGGAAACTAGACCACTGTCTAGCACGCCATTTTTATTTATACATGTATGGATATGGATGGAGAGTAACGAATTAGATCAGATTGACTGGGTCGTGTAAATTCGTTCAGATTTGTTCGACAAATCCGTAATAGTCGAGAGGTGATTAAAAGATGTGTCGCTTTGCAATATGTATGTGATGCGAATCATTGGTGTATGCAACGGGCGACATTTTCGTGAACATTTGGCGTGAAGGCTGTTCACGCAAACGCTCGATCGCGGTCCGTGTGGTCTGGAGTAGTGTTAACCGTGAACCGTCTGCAATATTCTTCCCAGTACTTTTCTCAATAAAATGGACCACCGCCAAAAGGTAAGTCAACAAAAGCAGTTCGAATGTGCAACAAATGATGCGTCAGGAAGAACGACATTTTTCTCGTTTGTCAATGGATCTTCGGAGAAAATTTAAGCATTTCGACAAGGCATTGACAAAACCTAAATGTCATACAACAAGATAGAAATTTATTTATCAGCAAGAATTACAAGAATTATTCGCATATCTTGCGACAACCTGTCTATCCGCGCGTGCTTCTCATGGAGTTATCAACGCTACAAAAACCTAATGTCATTTTATATTGTTTCTTGTTATGATCTACTATTTATAGGTCTATCTTTGTAGTTGAATTAGTATAATATACATTTTTACTTAAGATGAAATAAATATACAGAATGTATACTAATTAGGATTGGGTAGTAATAGTTAGTTAATAAGTTAAAAGTTAAATGAAGAGTTAAAAATTAACTTAAATTAGTTACTTTTAAACTTTAATTTAACTTTTTAAATTAACTTTTTTCTTTTTTAGTTGAGTTTTTTCTATTTTTTTAAATGTTAATGTTGTTTTCTATAAAATATTAAACATTAGAAAATTAGTTTAATTAGAAAAAGCTCAATGATTGTATGATGGATGTAACTTTTATATCCAGAAATAATGGATTGGATCTACATTTAAGAAACACTAATGTTATGATCAACACAAAGAGGAGTACAACATTACTTATATTTTTAAAAATTACATCTAATTTTTTTGT
>NW_017259183.1:4723165-4728296 GCF_001594045.1 Atta colombica | reverse complement strand
TTTAATAAAATATAATTATATTAATAAAAATATTTTTCAAAATTAATTTTTTGTTTAACTTGAGTTAATTCAATCTTAATTTAACTGTATTAGTTTTTTATTTATTCTTTTAGTTTAACTAATTAATTTTATAAGCCATTGACTTTAACTTAATTTAATTAAAAAAAAAACATTAACTTACTCAACCCTATTATTATTAAATATAAGCTAAAAGATTTTAAGATTTATGTGAGTCTTCTTATATAAATTCAAGAAAACTTTATATGACTATATCTGAAACAGCTTAGTTCTTTATTAAAAGAAAGTCTAGCTTATTTTTGACCATTCTTGATTGAACAAAAAAATAATTCCAAAAGATATGTGTGAGATAGTACCAATAAATGAGATTTTATGTCCTTCAACATATACAAAGTTTCATTGTAATAAATAGTTTTCGAAATTTTGTAAAAATGAAATTTTTTTTAACTTTGATGTCTTATATCTTTGAAATTAAACTGTTTTGAATATATAGTTATATGAAATTTTTGTCATGAATTTGTGTGAGGAATCTTCCTTTAAAATCTGTTAATATACTTAAATACATCCTATATATCTAAAATTTAGCGAAAGCGAGATAGAATACTTTCCATTTGGTAACATAAATCGGCACATCATTCTATCTTTCTTTACATTCAATGAATAACAAAAATGTTCAACTATTGTGTCAATTTATGACATCAAATTAGAAAGTTCTACAGAAAATTTTAATTGAGTGCGACAAAGAATAGATCTTATGTCAATTATCTCATATCAAGTTTCATCTATTATTTTACCAGATGGTTGTAATTCCTCAACAATCAAAAATCAAAGTCGAGGATGATGATGATGATGAAGATGTGGAAGCACTAAGATTAGCAGCGCTTAAGTCACTACGAACAAAAAATGTCATGCATAAAAGATTAGCGCTATCACAGGTGCAGAAAGTATTACCACAAATAACACAATCATCCCGTTTTCCATATAAAAATCAACGGTCTATGAAAAAAAATTACTACCATAACAGGATGCAACAAAGGCAAAATGGCGTAAGCTTTCAATTTATATATTTTTTAATTTATTAATTGTAACAGTAATTTTATTTTAAATATTAAACACTATCATATTTTATGATGCATTTAAATATATTTGAATAACTTTTTTAAAAAGCTTTCAAAATGTGTTCAAAATTTATATGATAATTTTTAAGTCTTTTTTTTCTGATTCAATGTCTTCAGTTTCAATATCTTGTACATTTATGTTTTATATTTGCAGAATGTGTATTATCAGAGCCATCGTAATCCGAACTTGATAGCGATAGTTCCTGTAGATGAACCTTCTCCATTTCAACAAGTCCAATTAGCTTGTCCCCTAGAAAAGACTGAGTCTTGTGTAGAATCATGTCCTCAAGGTAAGCTTATATTTTTAGAATGAATAATATTAAGTATATTAATAATAATGTATTTTTTTAGAATAAAATAATTATGTAATTGTATGTGTTTTAGAAATATCAAAATTCCATCGTTTTAAAGATAGTGGAAGTGCTTCTGAAGAAGAAGATATAAAAGAGCAGAAAAATATTGCGACTTCTATAAAGACAGAAATTGTATCGAAAGAGGAATCTGTTGAATTTTCAGTAGAAGTGGAAAATCAGGAGGAAATTACAGAGAATCTGCAGAAGAATGGTGATGAGCAGGAAGAAGATGGTATTGATGATGATGATGATGTACTTTTAATGGCTGATCTTGAAGAAGAAGACAGTTTAGAACGCTTAATGGACGAGATGGAAAGGGAAATGAATGATGAAAATAAGGTATCTGAAAAAGGAGAGAAAAAATTGCATAAAGATTGTGAAACTAAAAACACAGTGAAAAATGATGAAGGAAGCAAAAATTTAGATCAGAAGACAAAATCAGACGATAGCTATGGTAAGAAGGAAAGAAATAATGTTATTACTCCATCTTTAACCACAATTACGAAAAATGATAGAAGATCAGTCTCTCCACACGTAATGAATCGAGTTATTCAAAAGCGCAGGTCGTTATCTCCAAGGTCACGATCACGAAAGAAATCACCGAGAAGATCTCCTAGAAGATCTCCAATCAGACAACTGAAAAGGTCTCCGAGAGAAGTATTGACGAGATATAGATCGCCTCCATTATCACGGTATTCCCCTAGATCTAGATCACCTAGACTTTCACCACGCAGATCTCCAAACAGAACAATTACAAAAAAATCTCCGCTTAGAAAATTATCGCCAAGAGGCAGATCACCTAAACTTTCGTCACGCTCTAGATCGCCTCGGCCACACAGATCACCGAGACGATCAAAGTCACCAAGGCCGCGTTCCCCTAAAATATCACGTTCTAGAACGCCACGATTGTCAAGATCAAGTTCGCCAAGGTATTCACCGATTAGATCTCCTAGATCCAAATCACCTAGATTATCGCCATTAAGAAGAATGTCACCACGTCGATTACGGTCCAGGTCTAGATCTCCTTTATCTTCTCCTCGAAGAGGATCGTCTCGCTTGCGATCGCCAAAAGCATCGCCGCATAGAACACCATCTCGTTTGAGATCACCGCGACTTTCGCCACGCAGGTCACCGTGGTCATCTCCAAGACATTCACCTCGTCTTTCACCACGACGCAAGCGATCCCCGAAGTGGTCACCTAAAGAATTACCTAGAAAGCACGGTCCACATTCCATCACTCCAGATAATCGAGACGGATATGTGAGAGAATCGTCTCCAATTTTTAAAAGTACAGAAATGTCCAGAACGAAAGCAAAGCAGAAAGATGAAGTATTTGAAAGACCAACAATAATGATGGAAATAGCAAAGGAATCTGTTGATGTAATTAGTGATCCTGTACTAGAAGCAAGGAAAAAGAAATTTGAGTCTATGCGGCCTATCGATCCTGTAAATGCTAATAAAAGGATTAAATTATCTAAAAAACACACCACAAATACGAAAGTAGGACATTCAGAAGGAGCTGAAATTCAATTGAGTAATGCTAGAAAAACAAATAAAACTGTGGAGGAATATGATGTTCAAGAGGTGGATTTATGTTTGGAAGTAGATTATGAGTTTGAAGAATGTGAAGAAGCAATGGAAAATACATCGCCAAGTGCTTTTACAAGTACTATAAACATAGAGGCAGAACCACAAAAAGTAGAAAAAGAAAAATCTAAGAAAAAGAAGAAGCGCGATAAGGAGTTATATCAAGTGGGAAAATTGAAGAATGAACTACCACTTTCCGAACGTATTGGAAAGGATAAGAAGTGTAAGAAACGTAAAGATATAATCGTTGAAGATGTGGACGCTATATTTGAAGATATAACCATAGATGAGGAAGGAGATTTACGAGCAGAACTTAGCAGAAGACGTGCAGAAAGATTGAATAGAACAGTACCGATTCAATCCGCTAGATTGGTGCAGTCAGCTTTTAAAGGCGTTGTTAATGAGTAAGGAATAATATTGTACACGATATTATATATTCTTATTTTCTTTTATAAGTGTCACTTATTTTGTTTTACGTTTCTTTGTAGAGCTGTGAAAAATAATGCAAAAGCCAATCAGAGGCATGTCATTAATACTGATGAGAAATGTAAGTATTAATTAAATACATCTATATACTTAGCATTAATTTTAGTTAATCTTTCTTTCTTTTTCATATTCAAATTGTTTTTAATAATGAATGTTTTTTTTTGTAGCTAATCAAAAGGAAGTTAGACGAGTTACTGTACTACATAGATCATTAGCTGAATTACATGATTCTGAAGGTAATTACAATATTTTTTTTAAATATATGAAATATTAATAGTATTTATAAATTTTTACTTACAATATTACTATTAATTATTTGAAATATTTTTTTATTGAAATAATTATGTATTAGTTCTATTATTTTTCTTTATTATTCTATTAGTTTTCTGCGCGTGCGTGTGCGTGTAAAAAAAATGTCCATATATGTATAATATAGAACATATAATACACACACACACACACACACGCGCGCGCGCGCGCATACTTAAAATAAAAGTATAAACTTGGGGAGTAAGCTCTTCATATGCCAAATATAAAAAAAATTCGATATATATCCGCAAACTTGTTATTATTAGATAAAACTCAAACAACTGTTTATTATTGCAAAAACATAAAACATAAACATAATGCTTATTATTATTAATGGATACAACTCAGAACAAAGTAAATAGTGTAGTGAATTGCATTAATAAACATTTGTTTGATTGTAAACTCATATACATATATGGGATGTTCCTTTTAAAACTTCGGATATAATTATTTTCTAAACTATTCATTATGTCAAAGAATGTTTTAAATGGACCTTACAGTGGATGATTAAATTATTAGAACCATTTGCTAAATTAACTATTTTACGTTAAAGCAATCAATTTTTAGATTAAAATATTATATAGCGATACCGTGTTATTATTTTTTTTATGAAATATTGATATTTACAAATCTAAAATATATCTACAAATCTAATATGCCCTTGGCACCACTGTAGATAATACTGTCTTTCATTTATTGCCATTATCTCTTATTAACGCCATTTAATCAGCCCCATTGAAAACCTTTGAGAATTGACAAAAAATAAAATTTCTGAAGAATGTATCATCAATGAACATTAATTAATCGTGTATTTGATTAATGTTAGGAAATAAACTGCTTAAAATATATAGAAAGTATGCCCAAATTAATTGACACGGTAATTGTAAAAGATGGCGTTATCAAATATTAATTTTATTATCATTTTTACTTTATGATTTATAATTATACGATTCATGATTATAAGATTACCCTTTTAGTGCATATTCATTAAAAATTATTGTATGTACAAAAGTTAATATATTGATTTTATTTCTACACAATCTCGAAAATTACAAACTACGGCTCTAATAATATTATGATCATCTATTATACTTTATTTAAAAATGGATTTTTTTGATGATCACAGATCCTCTCGAGATGGATATGTCTTCCAAGATTTCAAGATGACCTTTATTTTTTTTAAATAGAATTATATAGTTTTTTTACGTATAATATAGTATTTTTTTATATAATATAATTTCTCTAATTATTCTGTATATA
>NW_017259183.1:4710864-4723054 GCF_001594045.1 Atta colombica | reverse complement strand
ATATATATAAATAAAGATCACCTTGAAATCTTGAAGGCATGTTCACCTAGAAAAGATCTGTGATCATCAAATATGTCCCTCTCCAAACAAGTAAGTTCCATTTAAAACATTTTTTTGGCATAGCGAACAGTTTGGAATTGCGTCTGAAGTTTCAAATAGAACACCCTGTATATGAAGAAAAGTAAAAATTAATATAAAATAAAATTTTACAAATTATTATATTTTTATTTTTCATTTACAGATGAAAGTACTCTTGATTCGAAGGTACCTGTACGTCTCAGATTGGGACTCAATAAGCAAGTGCAAGAGTCCAGGGAATCAAAGGTTACTCGTAAAGCAACCAAAAGACAGGGTCGTAAGGTAAAGCACAAAAATCATTTGTCTCTAAAAGATCCTGAATATATTTTGTAGTGTAAATTATGGCTTTATATCTCTACTCTAGATTTATAAGTAGTGTGATATTTATATTTTGTGATACTATCAAGCTAAGTATATGAACAGAAACATCTTAAAATATTGTTTATATTTTTATTGATAATAATAATACAATGATAGATTTAAAGATATAACAAATAATGAAATTTTCAAATCATTACGTTTTATAATTTATTATAATTTTATGTGAACGATGCAATCTGATGTAAACTGAATAATAATTAACTCTTATAATTGAATTAATGAATTAAATTAACAAATAGAATTTTTTAATGTGCTTACTAATGAAACAGTATCACATTTTAAAAGAAAATACTTTTTATTTATAACGGACGCTATCATTATTAAAAACTATTACCTTTGTGGTATATCATCACAAAAAATAATTTATCAATCAAGTTACGTGAAATTATCTACAGAACAATATTGTGTGCCTTTCATTAATATAACCAGAGAATAATATAAATGTCGCGAGATAATTTGCGTTATTGAATTTTGTTAAAGGAATGAAGAGCATGTTTTCGTGACGTAGATATAGATTTTGATAAGATTAAATATTAAAAAAGTAACAATGTAGAATTTTTTCCAAAAATGGTTTACGTTTTATATACGCGTAATTCTAAACTCAGTAGAGTTCAGTAGAAAATAAAGATGATCTGTTTTTTGTTTAGGAATAAAATAAATACGCGTTCATCCGATTGCATATTTGTATGAAGAGAGAAAAGCGGTTCAGGTTACCGCTCATTATGTTGTCGGCTCATAGGAAGATGCGCAGATTAATGGCTACATTATCTTATTCATGAAGCATCTCCTTTTTCTTTTTAAATATAAAGTACAATAACATTTAGTTATTGTACATTTAATTAAAGTGATAATAATATTTGAGAATCCAAATTTTGATATCTTACAATTTAGATGTACTACTCGATTATTTATCATTATACATTGCTTAGGAAAAATTGATTACGTGTGATTATATTAAATCATTTGTTGTGTTGAAGAATATGTACATAATTTACTTTGGTCGCACACTTAATAAACAAGAATCATTAATAATCCCAAAGCTACCTTTTAAAAAACCTAAGCATATTTTATGAAAATAGTAAACGTATAGATATATTTTAATTGTATATAATGCTTAATACTGATTAAAAAGAATATGTAGTATAGCTGTAAATTCGATTGCGTGTGGCACCAAATATCTTGTACAAAATATCGCATTAACAAACAAAGAATGCAACTTGTTAAAATTTATTTGCTACGCGACGTATTTTTAATGAAAGCAATCTGTAAATGTTAAGATCTGAATCTATGGAATTTTATAAATCGATAATACAATTTTATTGTGTACATGTGCTCGTTCTATGGTAAATTAAAAAATTTATTGCGGTAGTAAATTAACGGATAAAATAATCATTTTTTATGTCTATTTTATGCTGAAGTATACTACATTTATACAAATGTAGTATATTATTCTTCAAAATTGTTTAAAAATTGTATACACTAATTTTATACGTTTGGCGGCAAATTACTGTAAATATTATTATTGTTATATATAAATATATATTTTTATTGTATCCTCTCAGGAAGATACAGTTCTATTCAGAAGAAGATACAATTATATCTTATACTCAATGTATTTTACATAACTATATTTAATTAATAGCCGCAGAATTATATATAGTATTGCTTTGAATTATATTTCCACATTAATAATTAGAATACAGTATACATCACTATAGTATATGTATAGTCCAATATGCGTGAACCTTTTTGGGTTATTGTGCATAAACTCAGTCTATTTCGGAAACGATGTTCATATACCAAGCTAAATACCTCATAGTATCTATGAAGGTGTAAATGCTGCTTTTACGTCAATAAAAAACAATACGACATTTATAAAAAATTTTTTCTCTAAAATATTTCTATAAGTAGGATAGGAAGTTTTAATATTAAATTTTAGATTTTACATATATATATATAGTGTGTATATGTATACTCACTCACTCACTGTGTATATGTACACACACACACACACACACACACACACACACACACACACACACACACACACAACACACACACACACACACACACACACACAGGGTATTTTAAGTGATACATCTCGCAAAATATAAAAAATATGGAAAATGTGTCAAACAAAAGTTGTTCAGTTCCAAGAAGGAAAGAAAGCAAATGAAAGACTCTGATAGTCTTAGAGAAGACTAAAAGTCGAAGTTATCTAAATTTTTTTAAATGGAAACCCTAATTTTTGATTTCATGTTCATTTAGCTGACGTTCAAAACACTACAATAAAATAATTTTTCATTGAATACTTCACAAGTTATAGAGCTTAAAAGTTAACAGATCTGGAAGCGCTCTGTTTGACCACGTTAATATTGATCATCCCCCAAGCAATTGTTATAACTGGTATCATTTTAAATGGAAATCCCTATTTTTTATTCCAAAAATGAAAAGAGCAGAAAATTTTATGTTTAAATAGGCTCATCATGAAGTTAAATTAAGCGTTAATCTGTTAACTTTCAAGCTCCATAATTTGTAAAGTGAAAAAATGAAAAAATATTTTATATAAAGATTATGCGGGTTTTCTCCGTGAATCCATTCTCTCCAGATCCATTCTTGAAATGCCAACGTTTCGTAAACTTTATAAATCCACTTTATCAGGGCGAGGAGTCTAATACTCTCGAAAAAATATTTTATTATGAAAAAATATTTATTATAATGTTTTGAAAAATCTTGATTATATGCAGGGGTGAGCAGTATTTGAAAGATATGTATTTAAAATACGTATTTAAATACATTTTTGTATTTTGCATTTAAATATTTTTTTTAGTATTTTAAATTTGTAAATATTAAATACATTTAAATTATGTAAAAAATTTTTTTGATTAAAGTTAAAGTAAATTACACCATTGTTGACTCAATCTAAAGTGCGTTCTACACATAATGTGAACAATGCATTATCCTTGTTTACATTTGGTGAACAATCTTTAGCGTTGTGTCTGAGCTAAGAATGGACAGTATTTGAAGTATAATATATGTCTAAAATATTTTTTTATTTTATTGAGAGTATTTTGTATTTAAATACAATTTTTTGAGTATTTTGCGCACTCCTGATTATATGAAATAAAAAAAATTGAGGTTTCCATTAAAAAATTTTAAGTACTTTGACCCTTTAAGGACATTTTTCTCTAAGTCAACCGAAGTCATCACTTTCTTTCCTCTTAGTAACTAAGCAACTTTTGTTTAAAACACTTTTCCATATTTTTTTATATTTTTTGAGATATTTCAATATATCACTTAAAATGACTCACCCTGTATATATGTGTGCGTGTGTGTGCGTGCGTGCGTGTGTGTACATATATACATTATATATATATACACACTATATATATTTATATATATTTATATTTATATATATTTATATACACATATATGTATATATATATACATGTATATATAAATATATATATATAAGATAATAATAATCCTTAATACATCTTTGGGTCATTCGTGTCCTGCGCATTTCTTTTCTTTGAAATACTAAGAGCTAATTGATCAAATATCGGTCTTTTTTCTATTCCTAAAAAAAGTTTAGCGTCTAGAGAACAGGTTTTGTGTGTTGCCGGCCTCAATCCGTGCGTATTTTTCCTCAATGCGTATCCTTTAATTGCCGTAACTCCGAAATTCATCTCTGGATCACAAATGATTCAACGTGTGTATAGAGTTTGTACATTGTAACTAAAAAATTTTAATTTTTTTTTATTTTTTTATTTTTTTGTTATTTTCAACTAATTCTCGGTTGTATTACGAAAATATTTCGCGAATTATTAAAAAAAAATTTAATCCTGGAACAATATATTAACCCTTAATAAACACGATTTTTGGCGCTCTTGTGCTAAACGTTGTCAGTAATATTATATATTATGTTGTCTGTAATGTTATAAAGGACATCCAAATAAATTATAAGTTTTTTAAACACAATAGCAATAATAAAATGCATTGTTGCAAGTGTAAATGCAATATATCTTCAATTTCATTAGCTATTCAATAGCTATTTATGCATATAAAAAAAATATCATTTCAGGTTACTCAATTACTAAATTTTTTGGACACTTGAACTTTTTCTTGTAGTTTGGAAAATATCAATTTTAAGATATTGAATTATATTTTTCCTTTAAACATTTTTGTTTCAGAGTTTCATATTTTTATATGAAACAATGCATTTTTCTCATTTTATTAATTATATTTAGTTATATATTTAGTTATAACAATTTATCTATAATTTGTTATGTATAATTTGTTATGTATATAAATACTTTCTAAAGATGTCAAATATATGTAAAAATCATTTAATAATTTATATATACTTGTAAAAGTAATGAAAATTAATCCAGAACATGAATGACCGAATATATGTAATAAAGGTGCCAAAAACTAAGGTGTGTACTAAGGGTTAATAACCATATATGCGTGCCTTTATTTATATTTAATTAAAAATATGTAATTATTTTTTTTTAATAGTAAACGTGTTAATGCTATAAACACCCTGGTTGAAACATTTTTAGCATCCCATTATATTTACACATCGTATGTGTGTAAATCTGTGACATCAACTCTAAGAGTTGTATAATATCTTTGTAATTAGAACTATAACGAAAGACTGAAATGGAATTATAAGCCTTAACCAATCCATAAATGTGTGATATTTGAAGGGATTTTTATATTTTCTCTTATGCGCAATTCGATTATCTTAGAATAACACAGACAGTCATGCGTAATAATATTTAAAAAATTTAATTTTTAATTAAATAATTTTTATTACATTTATACATGGAATAATTCTATGTATGCAAAAGTTTTTCTTAAATATTTCATTATATCACATATCAAAAGTATTTTATATATGGTATAAATAATCTTAACAAATAATTTATACAAATAAATTTAACAAATAATGATATATAGATATATTTATTTCAATAGCATATTTTAAAATAACTTATTTTGCAACCGTTGTTTGCTGCTTAAATTTTTTAACTTAATATGAAATTTAAGAAGAATATTCATTGTTTTATGTGTGTGTGCGTGCGTGCGTGCGTGCGTGCGTGCGTGCGTGCGTGCGTGCGTGCGTGCGTGCGTGCGTGCGTGCGTGCGTGCGTGCGTGTGTGTGTGTGTGTGTGTGTGTGTGTGTATGTGTGTGTGTATGTGTGTGTGTACACATATATATGTATCGCAATTATATTTCATTTCAACTTCTGTGTTATTCTATGATGCAACTGCGATTAAATCACGATTCTAATTGTTAATAATTATTTAATTTATTAAATTAATTTTGTCATAGGTAAATACAGATGGGAGTAATTTGTTGATAATCTTTATAACATCTTTAATCTTTATAATATTAATTGAATATTATTATAACTTATTATATATTTAGAATCATACCTATAATCTATTTTAACTTGTTTTTTTATTTTTTATATTTCATTATTAATGATAATTCTAGATCAATTATAAAAAATTAAAATCGAGATTTTTACATTTATTTTGTGTCATTCTTTTTATTCAAAACAATTTACAAGTTTATTTCGTGAACAATTTCTATATTTTAAAAGATAGGTTAAAAAAAATTTTATGCGTTATATTTCTGTATATTGTAGAAACATTTTGTATCTTATATTTATTATCCAAATGTTTAACCATCTGTAATTTACTGCGCGAACGCTTGTGCGTATGAATGTACCTATTTATATATCTAAGTATATTTGTACTTATACAAATCTTTTCTACAAAAAGAACAAAAAGATTATCGTATATTTCCTACTTAGATGTAGTGACGTTGATATCAAGAACGAAATATCAGTGAGGTGTGTTTCCTACGTCACTTAGACTTAATTGAAAATCTTTTATTTCAGAAAATACAAAATAAAATATTTTTCCAGCTATTTGTCGACTATTTCTTTTTGTAAAATACCTCAAGTTCCTGACTATTCAGCTTTCAACGTTGTCTTTTGTCTTGTTATAAATCGATATTATTTGACATTGAGTGAACAGCATTGTGCTTTATGAATATGTATAAGAAAAAGTTCTTTCTGTTTAGTCACGCAAAATAGAAATGTGAAAACTAAAGAATTAAAAGTGTGGGTAATATTTGAAATACAGTGCGAGCAAACAGTGAAAGTAGTTTCATGTATCAATTACAATCGATTATGTAATTATATTGTGCATCAACTTTAAATTATTGTAAATATAATATAAATAGAAATATGATCATGCAAAAAAATAAAAAAAAATGAAATTATAATGTTTTATTTGATAATATTACATGTACTATTTAATAATCATTTTAATAATAATAGAGAAATAGTTTTTATTTAGATCTTTTGCAAGTAAAATTAGAAATTTTTGTATTATAAGTAATTGTTATTGTTTTTTATAAGATATTATTGTTTTTTATAATTTTAAGAAAGAAAAATAGAAAATTTATATGCAATTTCAGTTTAATGTTTCACGAAACATTAAACTTGCTTATATTTTCAATATAAACAATCACTAATACTTATTTCCATCTATAAATATAGATTAACTTTAATCTCTATTTGATTTTTTCTAATTCTAAAAATTAGAAAAAAATTAAAAGTAAATTGAACCAAAAAAGTTAATCTATCAATGGAAACGGGCATAAGAGGTAAGGGATAGAATAATCTTTGACGGTTCAAAAATTGTACGAAAAATTATCCAGAATGATCAACACGCGATTTAATGATTGAATTATTAAAAGAATTTTCTTGTACCTAGAGTGACTATACTCTTTTTTTCCGGATTCTTTTTCGGGCGTCCGAGGGCGGATTTTCAATGTGTATTCTTTTTTTGTACCATTTTTGGGACTTGGGAGCGAGCGAGAGGATCAGAAGTTATTAAGTAAGTGTGACATTGTCAAACATAAAATATATTAACACATAGTACGGAATAAGCATGGAATAAGCATGGAATAATTAAGATTGCTAAACCAATAAATATTCAGCATAAAATCAATATATTGATTTACGTAAGATGCTGATTAGTCATTAAGTTTATTCGCGTTGCTTATACTTTTTGCTCTCAGCATCTTCGCTTTTTCTTTTTTCAACGTCCAAAATATAATATATCTCATTTTAAGTTTACAAATTTTTCACGTAAAATTGTTTTGTTCATACTGTCTAAATGAATTTTAAAGAAGTTTAAAAGAAATACAAAATAATATAAGTTTCAGATCAACAATGTCTGTTTTTATTTTATTCTTTGTTTTTCTTTTTTTTTAATCACTTTTTCATGATAAATGTCCTATTTCACGTGCATTGCATCTGGTCACCCTACTTGTGCCTTGCATATCTTTTATGTCCGACTGAGATGGGAGGGTCTGTTTGATCAGTAATTCCAGAACACCCGGTGTGTAGCCACTACGTGGAGTAGATTAGAACGACGCAGACGGACGAAGTGGTTGCGGATGGTGTAGGCGCAGACGCGAACTGCCTAGTAAACTAACAGAGGCTCTTATGAGACTGACAATCAATGGCATGGCAGAATGCTCGAGACTAAGTTCTCTTTGACCGTAGTCCGTGCAGTGCGCGCAGAGATTACAGTTTCTCACCCTCTCTCTTCAGGGTGTGCGAAGAACACCGCACGCCGATACAGCACATTCTCGCGTGCATGACATGCGAATCCTCGAAAATGAGATTGCGCGCAATAAGCTGTGCACTTCTAATAGCGATGAATCGCGCTACTTTGAGTTAATTAATTAATTACGTCGCGAGCGAGTTATTAAGTAACGTCGAGCGAGCGAAATCAGGGAGTATCTCGTTTCTACTCGATCGACACGAGTCTGCGATCTGTAGCACGACATGCCGTTGTGACATCAATCCGTGATAAAGCGACGAACTAAGCGGTTAGGATCACCGGGTGGACCATGAACCATGGATACGCGGCTCGAGAACGACGCGACTTCAGAAGAGAAACGTAAAGAAGGTATGTGCGACGTTATTCTATACTTCGACGTCTCTTTTATTTTTCAATCCGATGAAATCCGGGAATGGGCATGCGGCTTTTTGCGATAATACGAAGTTGTCTTACCATTATTATTAATTATTACGTTAATGACGAGTTACTTTGTTTACTTTGTTTACAACGTCGGTGAAGCAGTAGTGTCGAATCTAAAATGATCCAGGATGATGCTTACATTATGGTTCTTGAAATGAAGTGAAAATAAATTATAAAAGTAATTATAAAAGTGAACGAATTTACTTGTTGACCAATGAAGTTATTAATATATCCAATAAATTCGCACTTTTATATTTTTTTTTTTACCTCGTACTTTTATATCTCGTAATAAAAGCCTTCAGTTTTGAAATTCTTGTTAAAATTACGTATGTCTACATGTCTCGTCGAGATTCATATTTCAAAGATGATGATGTGAACTATTTTCAAAAGAATGATTTTTAATAATTAATTTAACACTCGCGCGCGGAAAAGATTGTTGAAATTTTCAGATTGAATGGAAGGGCGGGATTTTGAGTTCTTTTCTATCAAAATATTTCATGATATGTGCAACAATTCCCGGATTAGATGGATTTATTCGCCAAGTGCACGCCTTTATCCGAAATCTGCCTTTTGTAATTTTGCTAATAATCGCTTTCTTAATAATTATGCTAATAATGCGTAAAATTCGTGCTTATCCTGCTGAGAACCTGCTATTAATTTCTAACAACTAATGCCGCTAACCAAAACGCAATTCATTCGCTTCATTTCAAGCTCAAAACTGGCTTAACTTATTATATATACAAGTATATAAATGTCGTATACATGTAGCTCCAAACATATCGGAATTGATTTCGTCTCAACTAACAACTTTGCTTTGTCGAGATCAGATATCGAAGCTCGCGGAAGTGGTCTCCGTGTTTGTTCGTGCCAAATCGATACACAAAACGAGCGGTGGTGCTTATAACGTTGGATATTTTTTCTTATCTAAATTATATATCCCTCGGCTTCATATAAATCCTCGTGGCGATTTTGAATATATTACAGCGATAATGTATTGTTCAACGAGCAGAGATCTTTATTGTCGCTAAACTTGCTAAATTGTTAAATTATTGTAATGAAGTATCGAACCAACGAACGGAAACAAGTCCCGGATATTTATGGGCGTTGTTGCATGTGCGAAGCGACTCTTGTGAACGCTAGAGCG
Organism: Atta colombica; assembly: GCF_001594045.1. Classification (NCBI taxonomy): domain Eukaryota; kingdom Metazoa; phylum Arthropoda; class Insecta; order Hymenoptera; family Formicidae; genus Atta; species Atta colombica. Next base: position 4,713,375 of record NW_017259183.1, on the reverse strand, counting down.
TTTACCGCTGATGCACACCTTCAAGCATGTCGGGAGATCAACAAGTACATGCATTCGTAGGGAAGTCGCGGTGTGTGCACCAGGTGCTTCGCATGAATCGATTTCAAGTTTGTATAGCCCAGTGTATAACGTATTGCGCGGCTCAAGTTAAACGCAAATCTCTCTTTCTAATGACATGTTTCAAAGAACGCGCTTAAGCCATGGGTAGCGGAGGAGTTGGTGAAGTACCAACGATATTTCACCCCCGACGATCGCGTACGTCGAATATAACCTTCGTCGAAGATCAGCAGACCCACGGTCCGTTCATCACTCCCATCCAGATTGCGCTCCACGCTTCAGGTAAATCTGCGCGTTGATGTATAGATTGCCTTGGACCGACCTCTATCCCTCCCTCGAGTATCCTTTCAATCGCAGATACTGAGGGGTGAAGCTAAAGAAAGTGATAGCGATTGATAATTATTATTACGAATAATTATTCGAGATTTTGAAATATTGAAGATTAAAGAATTAATGAAGTGTGTGTGTGTGTGTATGTGTGTGTGTGTGTGTGTGTGTGTGTGTTCAATAGTTTTTAATCTCATTTTTAACTTAATAAAATTTTATGTTAAGATTTTAACGATAAAGCAAAAAAAAGACTTAAACAATAAAACAAAATTTTATCGCTTTTTTAATTGGACGCGTCACAAAACAGTTTTCATTTAATTGCAAAATTATATAATGCACTCTCTGTCGATGAGAAATAGAAAAATAATTTCAAATTTTAACTAAATTTTTCCGAAGCAAATTATTTGACATCGAACCTATGGCTGGAAGAAGATACAATGGATTTAAGATGATATCCTGCATAATTATCATCGAGAATTACATTTCGATATTGGTTGGAGAATGCAAAATCTAGCAACGATGAATTTTTATACACACACACACACACACACACACACACACACACACATCACAAAATAGCGTAGCATCTATAGTATTTATATCCAAGAGAAGAGAAATTTAGGATTTTAAGAAAGCCTGATGTATTAGCTCTTTAGTAATAAGTTTTAGTATTAGTATTTTCGCATTATTATGATTAAAGTTCTCGCATGATATACGCATTTCGCTGAGCATATTTCGCCTAATATTATTCAAATAAAACTGCAAAATTTCAAAACCAGGACACGCTTATATTAAATTAAAGAAAGTCGCACATAAAAAATGTCTTTGAAAATTATTTTCTACACATTAAAATTATGCGTGCGCACACATTTTACATAGCTTTTTATTCAGAAGAGCCAGATAAAAATTAATTTAATTAAAAATATTAATTTAATTAATTTAATTAAAAAATAAATTTAATCCCAACTTTTTTCATTGTCTAAAATTTATAATCCACAACGATCTATAGATAGTTATAGTACTTATGATTATATAAATTTAGTTAAAATATACGCTGTCTAAAATTCTCTTTATGCACGAATAAATTTAAATAAAGGTATTATGAGATATTAGATTGAGACATTAGATTCAGAAAAAACGTCAATATTTTAGGATGCGAGCAACAGCAGGGTTGCAGCGTCGTCGACGGATGCGGCGATTCTGCGCCAAGTTGTCGCACCCTAGAAACTACCGGAAGTGCCGGCAGCGGTGGTGATAGTGTGACCGGTAGTGTGCAAACGACAGGTCAAACTCAATCATCAACTCATGTGACCTCTGCTCCAATAGTTCAGCAACTGCAACAACCAAGCTCGATTTCGGCCTGCGTCGCTTCCTGTTGCGCGGAAAGCGCGAAGAAGGTCGATTGCATCTTTAATATGAAGTTGAAATTGCGGATAATAGATGAAACAAAATAGAGATTAGATAAAACTCTGATTAAATGAAAATCTCAATTTAATACTCAAAGTGTTACGTTTATAATGTATAATGAATATGTTTTACTGAAACTCATAGCGAATTCAATCAAACGCAAGTTTGATTGAATTCGCTATGAGTGTTATGTATGATAGTTTATATTAAAGCCGTCGTATTCTGATTTAATCTGTTTAGAAGTAAAATTTGCAAATATTTCGAATTATAAAATTACAAATTAGTATAATTACAAATTTTACTTAATAGCACAATAAAATATATTGACGATTTAATGATTTAATTCGTTTTTATATTTATATTAAACACATTTTTACGTTAATTTGTGTACGCTAATTTGTGACGGCTTTAATGTGCATCAGAATGCACTGAAAATATTTAATCCGATAAAATTTTTTTATGCATGAATATATATAAATATATATAAACATACATAAATATGTAAATATTTATAAACGTATCTATATAATTATATGAAATATGTCTATACATCCTTTTTTCTTTTCTAAATTACTATTAAAAATAATAATAATGAGAAAACATTAAAAATAATTAAAAGAAAAATTTTCGCATTGTTTGTTTTAGAAAAAAATCAAGTTTGGAGAAATGTAAAAGAATTATATATAGTTGCATATAAAATTATACTATTAATGATTTTTA
>NW_017259183.1:4709241-4710764 GCF_001594045.1 Atta colombica | reverse complement strand
GCAAAAATTATCTCTTTAATTATTTTTTATATTTTTACATTATTATTATTTTTATTACACTAAAAAGAAATTTTACAAATAAAAAGCAGTTGTATATAACATGTATGGAGAGATTTCATATATGTATAATTATACATATATAATTATAATTATAATTATATATGTTTATGAATATTTATACATGTTTATATGTATATTTATTACATATGTTTATGTATATGTATATGTTTATGTATAGTATTTACAGTGTATATACATATAGTATATACAGAGTGTCCGAAAAATCACTCGGAAAATACTTCAGGAAGGGGATTCAAAGAGAAGGAAAAAGAGCTATATATAAATATAGGTCCGGTAATAAGTCGTTTCTGAGTTATAACCACTTTTATTTTAAAAAATTGTAATTTATGTTTCACAATTATAATCATAATTCATTTCATAGTGTTTTAACATAAATAACTACATTTTGGACTGTTTTGTTATCCAATACATCATGGGGGCATAGTTCGCTTGGTATCCCTCTAGTAAAGTAAAAAGAATTTAAAAATTAAAAAATTAAAAAAAGAAGAACAAGCGGCCAATATAATCCAAAATGTAGTTATGTTAAAACACTATGAAATAAATTATGATTGTAATTACAAAAAATAACCTAGATAGCAAAATATTAGTAGAGTGCTATTTCATTATTAGGGTCTGATAAAATCTTTATCAAGTCCTCATCAGGATAGGCTATCCGAGGACCCGACTACTGTGTGACTGATCACGATATGATGAACTTATCTTATCAGAATCTGATAACGAAATAAGGTGACTTGATGAAGTGATTAAGACTTGCTAAAATTCCTAGATAAATTTCTAGTCGGGAATCACTTCCCGAAGTATTGTGGGCGATTTTCCTGTATATATATATATTATATATTAATAATCTATTCTATTAATAGAATTATGAATTTAGTCGAAGCGGATCTTAATACTTAATAATATTCATAATTCTATTAATAGAATCCATATACGACTTTTTTGCATATATCAATTAATGGAAAAAATTTTCTGCTTTTTATAAAAATAATCGAACAAAATGCATATGTCAATAATAAGTGGAAAAATCGATTGATAAAATAATATAAATAAAGAGAGAAAGAACAAGAGAAAAAATAAAGAGAAAGAATTCTAAATTTGGTCAAAGCGGCTCTTAATGCTTAATAATATTCATATCTAAATTCTCAAATATATTTTTCAATTTTATAAATTACGCATCGATTCGGTATGTTGAATTTGAAATGTAATCATAAATTGAAGCTGGAAATAATATTGATCAACTTTAATAATGATGCTAATAATTACATTTTAAAACACTGCAAAGAATTTATTATGAAAAATATCATCTAAGATGATTTAAATCTGGATCTCGGCTTTCCAGGATGGATGTCCTAAGATGCAATTTATAAATAATATTTAGTAATATAATTTGTAAAATATTATATATATATATATATATATATACATTCATGCATGAAAAATTT
>NW_017259183.1:4696419-4709065 GCF_001594045.1 Atta colombica | reverse complement strand
AATATTCTAAATCAAACACATTTTTCTATAAACTGCACGCCGATTTAAAGTTTGTCAAACTTGAAATGTCATCATAAACTAAAATTGGAAATAATATTTTACAAATTATATTACTAAATATTATTTATAAATTACATCTTAGGATATAATTTCCATCTTGGAAAGCCGAGATCCAGATTTAAACTTAGCTTAGATGATATTTTTCATAATAAATTCTTTGCAGTGTTTTAAAATGTAATTATTAGCATCATTATTAAAGTTGATCAATATTATTTGTGATATTATTTCCAGCTTCAATTTACATTTCAAATCCAACGTATCGAATCGATGCGCAATTTATAAAATTGAAAAATATATTTGAGAATTTAGATATGAATATTATTAAGCATTAAGAGCCGCTTTGATCAAATTTAGAATTCTTGACCTTTATTTTTTTTTCTTGTTCTTTCTCTCTTTATTTATATTATTTTATCGATCGATTTTTCCACTTATTATTGACATATGCATTTTATTCGATTATTTTTATAAAAAGAAGAAAATTTTATTACTTTAACTATATATATATATATAGGGAAAAACAAAAAGGGACGAAGATTACTCTTATAATTGCAGATCTATTTCGGCGTGTGCGTGACGATATGTGTAACCGCGAGTTGGGTTGGCGCGACTCATTGTATTAAGTATTTGTACTTTCGTAAATCAGATAAGATCTCGGAGACGTCCGAATCCGTAAATTCCTCTGTGAGCGGATTTCATCATCAACATGTAAGTTTAGTTTCCTTTAATCTCCTTTTACTTTTTCCTCTCTCTCTCTCTCTCTCTCTCTCTCTCTCTCTCTCTCTCTCTATCTCTAACGAGATGATGTTAAGGTAATTATTATCTTCAGATCATTCTTCCATACGATGCGCCCTTCTTTACGACGTGGTTTTGTACCAATTGGGAAATCTTATACTTTCCGGTATATTTCATTTGTTGGGCTGCGAAAACCAAATGCGCCACCCCTTCAGAAATAATAGCCGAAAGTCTCCGCGGTTTCCGTGATAAGGGTTTCACTGGCGGCCGCTTCTTAATTAGATGCAGCCTTTTCTGCAGCTTATGGGTCATCACGAATTATTTATATATACTCTCGCTGAGAATACTGCTAGCCACGGACGTGATGGCATTATATGCAACCAATGTGTCATGCGTCTATCTACTTTCGTGGGTCATTCTTCATGAACAATTCGTGGGTGTGAGGGTGAGTAGATGTAAGAAAAAAGTCGTTCAATTTTTATTCCAAAATCCAATTTTGTTGTTAAAATTTTATTTTACTTATGTTAATATATTAATTTATTAAATACGAAAGTTACTTTTATGAAGAATATTAAATCTTTTTATAAATCTAACGTATAAATAATGTTAAAAAATTTTTTTTAATGGCATTTTTGTGTATAACATATTGGTACTCTTACGTATCTTTACGTATATACAAATATACGTATAGCTGAAATATATTCTGCATGAACTTTGTGTATTTTTACAACATAAAGTTTTAATTTTATTATATTAAACTCAACATAAAGTTTTTCTAATTATTTACAGATAGTCGCGGTGATCCTCTGTAACACTGGTATTGCGCTTTTAGCTTACATGGACGGAATAACTGGAAGTCCAACGCTAGGAGGTGTCGTTTTAGCTACAGCAGCGGCAGCTGGCTCTGCCGTTTATAAAGTAAGTATAATATCTTGTGAATTATATTGCAATTAAATAAAAATATTAAATTTTTAAGAGCATTTTGTTCATTCAGGTCCTCTTTAAGAAAGTAATTGGAGAAACTACGTTCGGCCAAATGTCTTTATTTTTTTCTCTTATTGGTTTATGTAACGCCGCCTTGTTATGGCCAATTTGCCTGGCTCTGTATTTTTCGGGAGTAGAAACCATACACTGGGCAAGATTACCTTGGGCAGCTTTACTCTCTGCCAGCATCCTCCATTTAGGTCTGAACTTATGCTGAACTAGATTACTATTCAATATAACATCCGTAACGAAATGTAATTTGAATGATTTAATTATTCACAGTTGCGAATATGCTCGGCAATTTCAGCATCGCGCTCACCTACGACCTATTCATTACTCTTGGATTAATAACAGCTGTACCTGTATCTGCTGGTAAGTAAAACACACACAACTATTATTTTTAAATAATCAAATGACTATTTTTAATAATCAGTAATTACACATTAAAAGTAAAGATCTGCGTTTATAGAAAGGATGTAGAATTTAAAAAATGGCTCTTATTTGAAAATATAAACTTTGAATATAATATTAATGAAATTACAAATAAAGAATTATCTCTTCACAAGAATTATAGTTCCAAGAATAAATCGAAAGAAAATAAAATGTAATAAATATATCAATGGAGGGATGTCCTGTCCCGATGACCATGGCATATCAAGAAAATTATTAGCAAAAAAAAGTTTGAAAAATGATGAATTTCTTTCTACTAGATTTAAAAAAATATATTTTACTTTCCACACGAAATGAATTCCATATCCCACCTTTCCTCCTGTCTAGGAGCGTTCGACTTTTTACGCGAAACAAGAAAAAATCATTACGTCTTTTAGCAGAGAAGAGGGGAGGTGGGATGAAACTCACTTCGCATGGAAAGCTATTACGTACACAGGGCAAGGAAGATTGTTTTTAAATATTGTATGTGGCAAAAATAAGACGTCATTTTTTAAACTTGTTTAATAACTTTTTAACGAATAATGAACGGCTAAAACCTTAGAGGTTTTAGCCATTCAGGATCATAATTTGGATAACATACATCAATCTAGCAAATAAGAATGGATTAAAATGGATTGAAATTTTTTTCTATCCGAATGTGTATTTTAAATAGCGAATACTTTTTTTGGGATTCAATTGGATGCAATTGGATTGAAAAACTTTCCTATTCCTATTATAAAATTTTGAATTGAACAGTATTCACAATGTACAGAAAAAGCTAATATCATTTTTAGATTGAAAGGCTCTTTAGAGATATGTTTCATACAATTCCTATAAATGAATAAAAATGTGTTCAGGATTGAAAAGCATTCATTTTAACATTCGTGAATCAATATTTCTGAAAATCTGAATCCATTTCAATTCATTTCAATCCATTCTCGTTTGCTGGGAAGGTCAAAGTTATCTCTCCATCGGTATATTTACTTAAAATATACAAACTTTTCGATCCTTGGTTTCGATTCTTTTCAACACGTTACAGATAAATAATTCAAACATTACATAAATACTTGTAATGATAAGACAGATATTAAAAAAAAGTTATCTTTTTATTCATTGTTATTTATAAAATCTGTTGCTTACTGTTAATCGTTAATTTAATTGTGCAGCATTGGACGTTATTTTTTATGGAGCGTACTTCATGGGCATGAAATTAGCAGGCATGATCTTCATAGCGGTGGGTTTCTTCCTCGTAATGTTCCCGGATAATTGGCCAGATTATATAACAAGACTTCTTCGGTATGTTTTCTCAGTTTGTATTTTATATACAACGCGTTTCTATGGTATGCACTTTTAATTCGGAGTTCATTTAATTTATCTTTTAGTCTTTAGTTTCTCTAGCAAACTCTTCGTCCGTCCAAAACAATTTGTGTCTCTCTCTCTCTCTCTCTATACATCTACTTTACTTTTGCAACAATATCGAACTGTTGTCTTTTACCTTATTTGGCACCAGAATAGAAGCAGCGCGTAGTCTCACTTAAGTAGGATATGCTTGACTTACTTATCCATATGTATATATATATTATATATACGTTTATCTATTATATTGCCTTAGTTTTGACGATTTTTTCAAAGCGTAATAAAATATATTTTATAAAATACGCTTTGGTAAAGTAACATAGAACTTTTCCTAGAGAACTTTTATATGCCCGTCTTCGCAAAACGTACATAGTTTCAATAAATCCCTCTTTTGTCGCGAAACCTGATTAAACGCGCGATGATTACGAAAATATAGGAATCTTTTATGAATTTATTCTATTATATTATTTGCAATCGTTTTTTTGTTTTGGAAATCTTTAAGTTTCAATATGGATTTTGCGTTTAAACAATTTTTACAATTTGTTTTGCGTCTCATCAGCCTTTACTTCGCAGCTTCGCAGCTAAATACATGCGATGACATTTTCAAATCATACGAGATAAATTTTGTTTTACTGCATAAATACAAACCTAATTATGTCGACTTATGTCAAAGCAATGCAGTTTTCTTTCGCATTTAGAGGCAACTTGAGCACATCGTCACGCTTTACATAAAAATTAAAAGCTAGCACTGATTGTTTTACAGGATGGAATATGCAACAGGTTTAAAGAATAATTAAATTATATGATAGCAACAATACATATAAATAATAATGACAATGTAACCGACATAAAAAAGCTATTTAGTGCACTTTATATATTTTTTTCTAAACTAGTGATACATTAATATTTAGATGCATCATGAAATACATTAATTAATATAAGCCAAATTTTTAACTTTTCTTATTCAATTTTATTATTTTGAAAGCAATTTTAAAAGCACTCTGGTGCGTATTTAAAATAAATTTTGTAATTTTATATTTGTTATTTATTATAATATTTTATATGATTATGTGAACTGCCCCCGAGTTCCCCACAGTTCAAACATAAATAAATAATGTTTTTTAGTATTATTTTCATATTTTAATATTTGAACATTCAAATTCACATACCAAATGTATTTGAATTGATGGAATTCGTTTACAAACTAATAAATTTTTTAGCTTTTTATTATATAAGAATATTATACTTTATTTAAATACTATTTAAATACTACTTTTTTATTGTTAATAAGAATTATGCAAAAATATATGTGATGATATTTATAAAATTATTTATTAAAATAATGTAATATATTTTTGGCAGTTAAAGAATTTAAACTGTTTAAAAAAAAAAGAATTAGGAGAATAAATGATTTAATTAGCTTAAGTTGCTTGTTGTATTATCTTTGAAATCGATCATTTCATCACTCGCTTCCCAACAATCAGGATCCATTATATGCTGTTACAGAAACGTAGTCCTCATGAGTCACAGTACAAGGTAAGAAAATACATCCCATATGTCTTGCTCTGGTCTTACTGAAAATTCATCCTTTCTCTCAATAATTAATTTAATTTACTATTCAAGTAGTATAAAATTATAATAAAATAAAAAAGAAATCTCTATATGTATAAAAAAATAATTGAAAATAATTGTTAAAATCAAATATGACTTTATAAAAATACTTAAATTTATATAATAAGAAGGTATATTAATTCTAACGTTTTTCGAAAACGATCATGACGTACAGATATTACTAACACAAAGATTCATGTCTGAATTAATAATTAGAATTTTTGCATATAACAGAGATAAATCATTATTTACGGAAATAATAAAAGTAATGAATACATTTATAAGAATAAGTATCATTTTGGTCATTTGAGTCATTAATTCACTTGCGATGAATTTTCTGTAAAAGAGCAAATGATATAAATGTCAATCGGCGCATGATTTATAACATTTTTTTCTTCTTCATTCTGCATGCATACGTTTAAGCTTGGCGTACTTTTCATTGGCTTATTTTTTTAAAGCAAATCGGCATGCCTCTTCTTTACGCTTCTTTTTTCCGACATTATTTTTCTTTTGATCATTCTGTTAGCTTTGATGCATTATGTGTCTGTATTAGCCATTTTTATACCAAACCCCTATTCAAAATTGGATTGTAAGGCAGATTAGATTCAGAATTAATTCTGTTATTGCCCTCGAAAATCTTAAGAGATTGCTTGTCTTAACGATCGTACTCGTAAAGCATCCTAGAACGGTGTACCTATTATTTTACACTCAATATACATATAATTTAGTCACGTGCTCTTGTTTGTTCGTCTATTACCTCATCTGATTAATTATGTAGTAACTTGATCATAGAAATCTTGCGACATTTATTGTAAATTATTTGTATGCAAGCCATAATTTTTTTATTTAAAAATACCAATTAATTTTTCTTTTAGAAAAAAGGTGAGATAAAAAGATAAATATTTTTTTGAAAACAAAGAATAATGAACGGAAACCGATAAAAATAAAAATTAGTATCGTGTGCATAACTAATAATTACCAAAGAAATAAGCATTGATTTCCGTTCTAACAGCATCAAAAAAGACTAATGTACGTATTAAATGTATAAATTAATTCAATGCTTTCATGTTTTATAACTCCTTTTGAAATAATTTGTCGCCTTTTTACGGTTTGTAAGTGTACCACTAAGTAATTCTCACTTTAGATTTGTCGTATCGTATACTTTAACATGCTCCTACATAAATGTGATATGTATATATTATGTATACATATATGTTACTGCAGTATCCAATCATTCAATTATAATATAATTAATAGCTTGTGCTGAAAAACTGGAGAATCGCTAGATTTCTATGACAGATGCTCGTGTCTTCCACCCCAACCTACCCTAAGAATTAACGTGAGCATATGGAGAGAACATATAGATTATAGAGTCTTTAAATAAGAAGGAAATCCGCGTATCGAAATATTCAAGCATCACGCGATAGTCCCTACCGATTAAAAAAAAAGACCAACGAGACCGCGCTGCGAGACATACTGTCGAGAAGAGCTACCGCAGGTCTACCCCCGTACGAAGATAATCGAGAAATCGATTTATGAGAGTCTCGGACTTGATATATATACGCAGTACCACGGGGGGCGGCCAGCAACGCGGCAGCAGGAATATCCTTAGAGGTCGCAGAACATCCCTTCAACAACGTCAGCACCGTCTGAGGAGCTACGGCGTTTCTGCCGCGCATGGAGATGGTCAGACGCTGTTGCCGATCAGCAATAACAACAACAACAACAACAATAGCACCAACAGCAGTAATCAGCCTGCCATTCTTCGACATGTTAACAACAACCCTCAACAATACAGCTCGACCTCTGAAACCCAATCACGCCGTGTCCTTCCTTCTACCTCGACTTCCATCACCTCGACCACCACCGTCGTCAGCAACAGCTATTCGCATGATCCTCGTAATCAACATCAAGGTATGAGAACAATCAGGCTGGTGGCGAAGCCACGTGTGACGCGGTAAGAAATCAGGTAGGAATCAGGTGCAGGAAGTGATCAAGATCAAATCGAACGTGATCGTGATAGTTGGCTGGCGACGAGTAGCACCGTGTAGAGTTTTGTTTGTAACGCTCGAGGTACGAATATGCTGGGTAACTGAGCAGGGATTTGTTAGTGAGTGGCAGTCGCAAATCATCTTGAAAGCGCTGAATATTGAGTTGCATAATGTTATAATTGCTATTTAAGCTAGCGCCTAAGTGATTAATGTAACGTAGTATAAACGCCGAACGCTAATTGCAGGTATATACAGGGTATTTTAAATTAAGAGAATCTTATTTATATTTCTTTTTAGTTAATTCAAAGTCTTCTATCTATTTTACATATCTATCTATTTTACATATGTATAATACTTTATTTTTTACAATATTAAGTATTTTAATAAGAAATAACAAAACTTAAAATTATGGTAAAAACAGAATTTAAAATTAAAGAAAATAATAAGATTGTCTATTTAAACATTGAAAGTTTATTCTCTATTTATCTTATTTTTTTTTAATTCAATAAGTTTTAAATATCGAAGTTTTCATATTTTCACACAGATAGATGTGTGTATAACTTTAAAAAATGTTTAATAAAAAAGTATAAGTTGTAAGGGGCCCTGTATATTGATATGAAAGCATATGCGTGTGATGCGTGCAATGAGGAATGCCTTTATAAAATTATAAATTCCTTCGCATCTATTTATCTTAGCTCATAGTGATCGATCTGTTTAGTATCCTGTTCCGAGAATGTTGCAGGTATTCGTAAATGTTACAAGTTATTTTTATTTTTATCGTATACATATATCGTCCGTGTTTCCCATATAAATTTTTGGAATGATGCATAGTGACATGTGTCATGCTGTTCGATATTCAATGATATAATTATAATTGTTGTCATTCAGTTTGTTAAATGTATATTTTGCAAAACGAAACGGGCAATCCCATGTAATTAATTATATATTTGGTTATATGTATATTTATTATATAAATTCGATTATATTTGATCAGAAAATTTTTTGCTATACATTAAATAAGACATGATAAAGTTATATAATATTTCCATGTAATGTAATGGGATATCCGTGACTTTTTGTATTGGATATAAATTTGATTTCACGTGGTGATTTTCTACAAATACTATAATATAATAATAAAAATAGTAGACATAAAAAAATTTAAATAAAGATAGGAATATAATTCAAATTTTTTAATTTATACATTTTCAATTCAAGAAATAATATGATAAATTAGATAAATTAAATTTATAGTTTTTTGTTTTTGAAATATACTATAATATATGTTAGTGTGATCCATTTTTATTAATTCATTATCTCAAAATCTTTAATTTTAAGACAAAAATGTTTTTTAAAAAAGTTACAAGAGGGAAAGAAGATGGTGATTGTGATTGATCTTGAGAAGAGATGTTCTTCTCACATACATACAGGTCAAGATTATCTAAAATTTTTTAATGGAATTATATATTTTTTATGTAATATGATTTTTCTTTATAATATTATTTTACATATAAAAATATTAAGATAGAGAGATATCAAAAAACCAATAGTTTACAAGATATTTTATACTTTATTCTGACAAATATTGATATGAAATATTTTAAATATCTCGTAATTATTGATTTTTTATTTCTTATAAATTAATATTTTAACCTTATAAATTAATATTTTAATTTAAGATATATATGTAAAATAAATAGTGAAATCGTATGTAAACAATATACAGGATGTTTGATAAGTAACGAAAAATCTTGCATAGGAATAGAACGGACTAAACTGAGTCGAAAAATTCTCTATTATTTTGCAATTTTTACACAATAATTAATAAGATATTAATTTACTAATAAAAATCATCAAATAGAGCTCTAAGAATTTTTTCAGAATTTTTTATCAATTTTTTAGTAATACATTTTCTTATATTGGCAACTATTTTTATCAACATGAGAAAATGCGGTACTAAATAATTCTGAAAAAATTCTTAAAGTTCTATGAGAAGAAAATAAACAATTTTTGGCACTTGATATTTTTCTGTAAAGATAATACTTGAGTAATACTTGAGTAAAAAATTATTGAAAACCAATATTTGACGATTTTTAATAATTAATATTTTGTTAACTATTGAAAATTGTAAAATGGTCGAAGACTTTTCGACTCAGTTAGTCTCTATTCTTGTGCGAGAGTTTTATCATTACTTATCAAACATTCTGTATATAATTCCATTAAAAAAATTTTAGGTAACTTTAATCTGATCTTAAAGATATCTTCTTAAAGACAAAATCTTGTTTCTCACTTGTAACTAAAAATCTGAAACATTTTTATCTTAAACTTAAAGATTTGGAGATATTCTATTAGATATTCTATTGGATTGATTAAAATGGACTATCCTGTATATAAACAAAATATAATAAATAAAATCAAATAAATTTATCTTGTATTGTGTACTACAAATTAAATATGAAAGAGAATAGTTATAATATAGACAAAATAGTATTTGTAGTCTTGTATTTTTTTTTGTGATTGTGCATTGTAATTAACAATGAAGGATACTAATGTTGGGAAGTTTCCACGTATCTTTCCTGTCGAATTGGCAAAAAAACCGTGTTTTGCATGTTGATTGAAATTTTTAGGTAATGATTGTTAGAATTATCATGAATAACATAATTTTCATTTGCAGGTGGAGCAGGAAACACAGGCACGGCATGTCAGATGGATCGTCGCGCGACGTAATCGATTATCGAACCGGTTACATAAAATCGCACCTACGCTCACCCTCGGGTAGGGTTCGGTGACTAAACACATGGAAAATTAAAGTAATAATTAAGGTATCATGGCAGAGCATAAGCCTCATTGACTCGATAGCCGAAGTTATCAATGAGGTATAAACACAAATTCAATCAGGAAATAGATTCTATCAGTACTTTTAAATATTCCTTAAGACTACCTTGAAGTAATTGTGTATTCCATTGTCCGTTCCATCAACTATATTAGCTATTTAATTAACCATTTTCTATTTACCCCAACTTTCTAATATAATCTCTGGAAACGAACAGAGCTTGTATTACGATTAACAAATACAGGTAAAAATAAATCTGTCCATAAATTGAATATTTTTTGATCGAATACTTAAATTTCTTAATTTATTTATAAGATTACTAAGCATTTTAACAAAATGTCTGCAGTTGAAATTAAATAAATTATTTTAAAATCTTTGAGAAGCTCATTGCTGAAAAACATCTTGCAGAAATATATATTAACAAAAATAACTTATATCCTCTTGTTGATGTTTTCTATTCTTTTGCTTTGTCATTTCCTAAACAGCTATGATCAAAGTATTCACATATTGGATTTAAATGCGTTGGAGATATCTCTGTGGTATTATTCATGATACATTAACGTACATATTATTGATGTATGTATGATGTATGTGTGATAACTGTAGCTCAATTTAGCACGAAAACAAATTCAGATGACATATAGTCAATCGACTGTATTTGTCTAGATGTATCCCATTATAGAGAAGTTCGAGAGGATTTGTTATATTACGCATTAAAATAAAGACGACACTTGCAATTGTTAAAATATTGATAAATCCATCTTATGGATTTATCGCGTGTTATATTATCGATAAAAAAATTCAAAAGATTTGTCAATTTCAATACGTTTCTAGATATGTCAAAAATATGTTAGAAATAATTTAGATCAAGACACCTCTCTCTCTTCATTCGGGAGTTTCACAAATATCACAATATACATTGTCATTAGTGGAAGTTACAAACGATATTGAATAATATATAAAGACAATCAAAAATAATGACTCTGAAAATTAACTCAGAAATTAACTCTAAATACCATTTTTCATCTCTGAAGATATTGTTGGTCCTAATATAGATGTTATTTGTAGAAAATGTATCATGATAAAATTAATGATACAATGTTTCATCGCATTTGTAAATTGTTGCAAATGATTCATAGTGATATTCTTATTCCACGGAATTAGCGTAATATTAACAGGGTTGATAGTTTTATTTCTATTCTAACAATAAATACTCTTCTTAATATAATGTTACAACAGTGTCGAAAGTTGTGGCTATAGTCTATAAAATGAGAGATATTTAATATGTCAGAAATACTGGATATGTGACAGCTCAATTTATATATACATATATATATATACATTGTTCCCATGTTATATTTCACGAATAAAATTAATGTAGCAAAATTTGAGGATTATTAAGGTTCGTGATCAGCTTAGAATCTGTTTACGATGAAACTATTAAGTCGTTAAATTTTAATAAGTATACCTACGGAAGTTTCACTCACCGATTTTATTAAAACTTTACATATTTGTAAAATTTTGAAAAATATTTGACACGTATCTTTTTTTATTGCAAAGATCCACTCTGAAGAACGAAAATTATCTCTTAAAGGTAAGGATAGATTTAACATATATTATAGTGAAATAAATTGAAAATCTATATTGATGGTTTCGGTTACAAATATGCAAAGTTTCATTAAAAAAGTGACACTTCCGTAGGTTTACTTGTAAAAATATCTGTATACATAAACTTCTATAAACAATTAAATTAACTCTTATATTGATAGTAAATATATATTTTTATAAGTGTTACATACGACACATTTTCATAGAATTATTTTACACACATCAATTATTACTTTTCATTTATCATCTTATATCAATAAATAATTATCTATTACTAGATACAATTTTATGTACATAATTATGACAGATACTATTTACAAATTTTTCAATTAACTATACTAACTTAAATATACTAACATTTTGTTTAAGAATAAACCGAAATGTATATCAACAAATTTATTTCATTTGTACATATACATATATTGTCAATTACACAAAAGTTAACACATGACAGTTTGTAACTGCCATGCTAATTATAATATTTATCATACAAATATATTGTAATATAGATTCTGTAGTTTAATATATAAGATACATAAGAAGAATATTATGGAAATATTGTGCAAATATTGAATGAATGTGTCAATAATAAATCTAGTTTAGTAAAAATTTACTTTTATTATCATTCTTTTTATATTATGCTTAGAAAAACTGCAAATTAATTTAAAAAGCATTTGCAAATGTGCAAAACTATTGGATTTCATTGCAGAAACTCTTTCATGTACTTTTGCGTACCGGATGTATCGGATGATTCATATCGAGTACTGGTGGATGTTTCTCAAAATAACTGATTTCTCGCATTCCATTCGCCGCAATTTCCCAAAGATCAGGATGCTTCCGTTTGAAATTGTCATACCATTTCATTACGTAAGGCCAAGCATCCAATTTGAAGTCAATGGCTTCCAGACACATTGTCGCGGTTATCAATGGAAAATCGGCGATTGTCAAGCTATCTATTAATAAATATATGTATGTACAACAATTTAACAATTAAAAATATTAATGTCTTATTTTATAATAAATAAATGAAAATAAATAACGA
>NW_017259183.1:4689865-4696319 GCF_001594045.1 Atta colombica | reverse complement strand
ATATATATATATATATATGTATATATATATAGAGAAAAGTCACCGATATTACTTTGTTTTTAGACAATATTTCTTAAACAAAAGATAAAAATAAAATTTTAAAAACATAAATACAAACTAAAGTATCTTCCATCAGACAGTGTAAGTAGTTTTTTATAATACTATTTACAATTTTGCAATAATTAATTTTTTGCAGCTAAGCAAAAATGAGCGTTTGACAAAATGGGTTCCGAAACTGACACAGTAAGCAGTAATGCTACATATTCCTATTCTTTTTCTTTTATAGGAATTATCTGTATAAAGTATCTACAAGTGAATGTATATAAAGTATTCAAAAATCTTTTCACTCTTCGTTATAAAACATTTTTATTGAATTATATGCATATTTACTTTATGCAAGATGCAAATATGTAACGAGAGTTTTTAAAAATTTTTCCACGATATTTGCGATTGTCTTTAGCTCTAATAGAGCTATTTGAGTATAAATCAACATTATAAAGATTAAGTTAGCTCATAATTTGTTTTACAGACAGGTGTGATGGTTTACGCTGCATCCCAATTTTAAATTTAAAATCATATTATGAAAAAACTAAGAGAAAAAAATAATATAAATAAAACTGATTTAAGAAATTACACTTTTTAAAATGACGTAAAATTATCAATAATATAGTCACTGTTATTTAAACTACGCAATTTGCAAAAGAAAATCATAAAAATTTTATTTTCGCCTTCGTCGAGAGAATTCATTTTTAGCTGATTTGGTATAGAAACAAGCCGCAAATACACGAATTATAGTATAGTTTGTTCTTTAATTAGCTAAACAGATCATGATTTTATTAATATTAATAAAGTGCAATAGTTGATTACTGACAGTGAAACACAACTAAGTGAATCTCTTTGATTTAAATGAGCTTTTAGTATGTTATTCTATGGACAAAAATAGGAGACACGTATTTTTTTATAGGTGCTGTCTGTTAAGAGAATGAAATCCTCCTTTGAAAAAAATCAATTTTTTTTCTCTTTCAGATTGAATATCGTCGAAACTGTAAGAAAAAACTGATAGAAAAAAATTTTCAGAATGAAAATTAAAAGACTTCAAGAGTACTTTATAACTATAGTAAAAAAATATTTTTTTTAATTATTTATTTACAATAAAAATTATTTATTTATAAAGAAAAAATTTTTTTATTGTGATTCTAAAGTACTCTTAATGTTATTCAATTTTCATTCTATAAATGTTTTTCTATCTCTTACAATTTCGACGATAACTGAAAGAAAAAAAATCGATTTTTTTCAAGGAAGAATTTTATCCCTTTAACGTGCGACTCAGTACGTATAAAAAAAAATTTATGTCTTCTATTTTTGTCCATAGAACAACATACTAAAAGTTCATTTAAATTGGAGAATCTTGTGAGAAATAAGGAAGTGTCCCTTTAGGAGACCTATGTAATATCGGCGACTTTCCTTTGTATATCTCAGCAAATCATGAATATAATTGCTACATAACATTTCAGATAACAAAGCGTGCCTCAGCAAAATCGCACAAATCTATGATTATTTATGATGCTGGCATCTGGCAACTTGCTGTATATTTGTCTTCAACAATTTGGAATATACAATGTAACAATATGCAGGCAACAATTAAATATTACTAGCAGTTTAATGGCAAGATAGCTACATCAATTGCTACATTCAGCAGAAAAAGCAACTTTGCAACTGTTGTAAAATTCTTGAATATGATTGGTTTATATATTAGATCCAATGAAGAATTAAGAGCAAGTCCAATCATATTAAAGAATTCTATACAGTTGCAAACGCACTCAATGTTACCGTTGTCGGCTATATATAACTGCAGCATATACATACATGTGTGCTGCACATATACATATTACTATATAATACATATAAACAATACAAATTTTGATGATGATTTTAAAGTTGTCGGCAAAAGATGGGCAAGTTGCTATCCAAAGTTATATCGTGAAGATATCAAAGTCGCCGACAAATGCGGACTCAGTTGCTGCAATTATGGTAGCAATTTATTTACTTAGGCAGTTTCACAGTTAACTTTTAACCAAGGTTCAACTTATTTCTCATCTTTTTCCAATTTTAGAATTGGAAAGAGATAATAAATAGGCTCGGTTAAGAGTTAACCATGAGTTGTGAAATTGGGCCTTGCATATTTAGCAGTGCATATTTAGTAAAGAACAAAGCAGACGTTGCTATCTGAGAGTGTAAACGAGTGTGTAAGTGATGTTTATGTACACATATATGTATTATACATATAGCGCAGTTATATCTATACTTATTTGTTGAGATATATACATAGTGTAAAAAAATATACATAGAGTATATATAAGATACAAGAATACAAGTCAAAAAGTCCTTATCATTTTTCTATCTAAGTTTTATATTCATTGTTATAACAAAGCAGCATTCGTCTATAAAAGGAAAGAAAAAGGATGGACAGTAGCAAAGCGGAATGGAACTGACGATTCGAATACACGGCGAAAGAAGAACGACAGTAAGTAGCGAAGTGGTTGTAATCACTCTATGCTATCGAGAGAATCGATAAAAATAACAATTATTATCGATTCTTTATAGTTCAAAGAGTTACGCGAAACATGTAGAATAGAGCGAAAGTATGGATTGTTGGAAGTAGGAATTAGGGCTCACTTTGAACACTTGTTATAATTTTAATAAAATAAATAAACAATTAATTCATAATCAATATTACATCGATAATTTATTACGAAAACATCGACATTTATTTTAATTTTAAACAAAACATTTATTTTATTTGTATACTTTTGTAGCGGATTGAATACAGTGATAAGCCATATCGATGGTCAATTTTATCAATAAACTGCCTTAAGTGAGTCACCATTCATTCTGTGTACGTTCTTGTGGGTCTCTTACTTTTTTATCATAAGATCTTCTTAAACAAGGTGTAGAGAGAGAGAGAGAGAGAGAGAGAGAGAGAGAGAGAGAGAGAAATGGACTGGTTAAAAAATTTCAATTTATTTGCGGTTTAAAGCTCAGCGCTGGATTGAAATAAATTTTAATAAATTGATATCTGAGGACATAAATTCTGTTATGCCCAGCAAACGAGAATGGATTAAAATGAATTGAAATTTTTTTCTATCCGAATGCGTATTTTAAATAGCGAATACTTTTTTTGGATTCAATTAGATTCAATTGGATGCAATTGGATTGAAAAACTGCATTTCCTATTCAAAATTTTGAATTGAACAGTATTCATAATACACAGAAAAAGCTAATATCATTTTTAGATTGAAAGGCTCTTTAGAGATATACTCCATGCAATTCCTATAAATGAATAAAAATGCATTCAGGATTGAAAAGTATTCATTTTAACATTCGTGAATCAATATTTCTGAAAATCTGTATCTATTTCAATCCATTCTCGTTTGCTGGATGGATAGAAAATAAAACAACTACTTGAAAATAATTTCCTGTAAATATTCTTTTGATTTTACAATAACATTTATAATTCATTCTTTATAAATATAACAATATTTTTATATTCATACTTTCGATCGAAATGTATTATTTTACTCGGATATAAAGTCTTCAGGTCTTACATATTTCCGTCATTTTCTATTTAAATAAAAGCGTATATCTTCATAATTTTTAACTCGAATGTATTCATTTTACAACGTAAGTATTTTTGGACTCAAATGAATAGAAATACGAAATGTGCTATTTATCATGTTGAAATTAAACGATTCATGTTCGTATTATATTATTTTTGAAATGAAATACAAAATGAGCCTTTTATCAAATTTTGTCAAATTCAGATGAATTCATGAATTCAAATGGATTTGAAAAATCATCAGAAGCGCGAATTCTGAAATGTTAAAATGAATTAATTTCTATTTATTTCAATTTATTCTCGTTTACTAGATTGCTCTCGTCCCTGCTTTCCCTCTATAGACGGACGCTGATTTGCTTTTAACACCATATATAATAACAAACATATAAAGCTCAAATCATCTCATAAAATAATTACGGACTTTTCGACTTGGATTTTGTCCTGTATCTCGTGGTATGCTTCATATATATTTTTGTACTAATACCTTGTATATGTACAATTAATAATTTTATACATATGTATAATAATATATATAATTTTATGTATATAATAATTATATATAATAATTATATATATATTATGTGTGTGTGTGTGTGTGTGTGTGTGTGTGTGTGTGTGTGTGTGTGTACACTCACTGCCTGCTGCATATTCGGAGTTTTCACGTTGCAGATACGTGTTAAAGATATCCAATGCGATTTTTGTTTTCTTGAGACTCAACGGTGAGCGTTGATAATCATAAAATATCGGCGCCAACTGTGGTATAAGTAATAATAAATACGCGCGTTCGGCGAATACGAGATTCAATCGACAATTGGACTTACAGTATATTCACTGATGTTACGGTAATAAAGTGCTAAATTGAAACACAGACGATGATTGACAATCGCTCGCAACTTCGGTGCCTTTGGATACAATTTATCGCTCATATCATACTGATCTGCTAAATATTGCAGAATTGCGTTACTGTAACAAAATGCGGCAAAATATGAATTATACCCAACAAACGAGAATGGATTAAAATGGATTGAAATTTTTTTATGGGATATATAAATACATCCCAGTTCAAAATTATAAAACAGTCTCATTTCAATTTATTTCAATAAAAAAAAAAATTTCAACAAAGCTCTAATTTGTAAGCTGATTTGAATATATAACAGTTCAAAATTATGAAAAAACGCACTTCTGTTTAAAAGTTATGACGAAAATATATGAACCCTAAATTTATATCCGAATATAGTAATAAACAGTAATAGGAATAATCCTATTTCGATTGAAATAAACATAAAAATGCTGTTCTATTTATGGTATAAAGAAAGAATTATAAATGTTCATGAACAGAAACAAATTTATGCCTTCAGATATTAATTCAATCCAGCTCCGCGCTCTAAAGCGCGAACTCAGAATATAATAAATTAAAATGAATTACAATTTTTAATTCATTTTAATTCATTCTCGTTTATTGGGATATTTCCTTATTTCTGTTTTTGTTACAGTATATATCTAGAATATATTTATAATACGCTTACGTGCATGCAAAATATTGGGTTAGAGAAGTTCTGCGGACTTTTGTTAGCTCAAAATTATATACAGAATATATTTGTTACGAAATTTTCAATTATCTGACGTGCAAGCTTAAAGTATTTCCTAAAAGTTCGTTTTGAAAAAATGTTCCTATGACTTTTTGTTACATTAGCGGATTAAATAAAAGAGCATTCTGATTTTGATTGCTTATAAATAATTGCTCCGTTAAAAATCATCCTAATTAATAATTTTAAACAGATTCTTAAAGCTGAAACACGTTGCTCAAGTGGTGTAATTGCTAATTTAAAAAAAAAATAGAATATATATATATTTGAGCTAAAAATGTTACTGTCCTTTTATTCATTGCGCAATAAGGATAGTAATACCTATCACATTTTTATATATTTATCAAATTTTTCAAATTTCTACATATTCTATATATTCTATATTTACGTCTATTAAGCTGACACAGCCACTTCAGCACACACAATCGAATAAAAGTTGCACAGAAATTTAGTGTCTTTTTATTATTAATTTGTTGCTCTATTTCCGATTTTGTTGCTCCAGCCGATTCTGAAAAAACAATGGCTGTGCTAGCATCGGATTCACCGGGAATCGCGACCAACAAAATCAGAGAACCGTAATCAGTTGAGATATTTCGAGAATTAACAATTTATAGGTGGTGTGCTAACTCTAGATGTCTAGGGCTGATTTTCAAGATTTGGGAGTGAAGCAATAAAATTGGGAGTGAAGCAATAAAATTGGATTCGTCGGGAATCGAGCAACAAAATCAGAGAACCGTAATCAGTCGAGATATTTCGAGAATTAACAATTTATAGGTGGTATGCTAACTCGGAGTGCCTAGGGATGGTTTTCAAGGTCCGGAAGTGGAGCAACAAAATCGGATTCGTCGCGAATCGCCAGCAACAAAATTAGAGAACCGTAATCAGTCGAGATATTTCGAGAATTAACAATTTATAGGTAGTATGTTGACTCGAGGGATAGGGGTGATTTTCGAGGTTGGGGATGGAGCAATAATATCGGGAAATAAGCAACTAATTAGCAACAAATTAGCACAAAAAGAATATGCCGTATTTTTTAATTTTTTTTTATTTTTTTGAGTGGCTGTGCTAACTTTATTCTTATGCAGCCATTGTTTCTTCGGAATTGGAGCAACAAAATTGGGAATAGAGTAACAAATTAGCAACAAAAAAGCACTAAATTTCTGTGCAACTTTTATTCGATTGTGCTGAAGTGGCTGTGTCAGCTCAATAGACGTCATTAATGAATATGTATAATATAGTTATATATATATAT
>NW_017259183.1:4684714-4688950 GCF_001594045.1 Atta colombica | reverse complement strand
TTAAAAATTACTTACAAATTTTATACAAATTTATTTTTACTAAGATCTTAAAAAAAAATACATAATTGTTTTAAGAGAATATATATAATTATTTTAGAGAATATATAATTATTTTATAGAATTATTTGCTAGAATATAAAATGATTTAAATCATTTTATTTAACAATGATTTAAAAATAATCATTTTTTAATCAATGTCAAATTAAATGTCAATTTAAAAACATGCAAAAAAAGGTTAATTTTACACAAGTAAAATATAATATTTACCGCAAGGTTGCTCCACCGGTGCCTGATGTCTCTTCCAGACCTCCTCCTCCTCTCAGAATATGATTAACATTTCGCACAGGACACTCGCGTAAAACACTCGCGAATAATAAAATATAATCGCGCGCGGACTATAACTTGAGTCCGATAACTTGAACGGCACTCCCGAAACGTTGCGACGAACCGGCTGCGGTTCGTTCATTTTTAAATCGGCGGTGAAGGTACGTTAGCTTCCTCGTTGGATTTTTACACGAAGAGAATGATTTTACTCAATAAAAATTTATCTAAAAATTTATCTAAATATCTTATATTCAGATATCTAAAAATTTTTAAATACTTGAGAAAAAAACGTTCTTTTCGTGTAAATATCCTCTGAGCCCTCCCACCACAAGATCGTACCCGTGAGAGGGAAGATAATCTGAAAAATATAATATATAACTATTATCTATATTACTATGCAATCGGTTAACTTTTAGAAATCAAGAATATCACGTCTGCAATTCGTTATCATTGCGAAATAAAGTCAGAGCAGATAAAAGGGTTGAATCTTTTACTTAGACATAAATGATTAGAGTCTAGAATGAAATAGGCTAGAGATTAATAAAAACGAAAAACGTTTCTTTTATTACCGATAAATAGTTACGGTTAATTTTTAAACGGATCTCCGTATCGAAAGGTGCTCAAAAAAAAACTTATTAATTATTAAATCATATTCATTGTAAAAGCAGGAATTGCGATTTTTTTGCACGAAAGTATTCATATTATTAACATTGTTTTTTTATAAATTTTATATCGTGTGTGATACCGTTCGTATAGACAAGTAGCCGTGTCGCGTGCCGCTCTTCTTTACATTTCTTTTGAAAAATATAATCGCGAAAAATGCTAGATATAATACGAAAGTTTATTTCATGAATATTCACATAATATGATTGCTAGTATAATTAATTATTATCATAAAGCTTCGTATTATATTTTTTTCGATTTTTTGCGATTACGTTTCAAAAGGGAATGTAAAGAAAAGCGGCACAACTACCTGCCTGTACGAATTTCGGTAAGACAATGACTGTATGGTAACTACGTATAAACATAACGCGCCGTTCCGTGCCACCCCGTACCATCCCCACTTCAAGGTCGCGCGCCGGTTGTCTAACTGTCGAAATATTACGCGTATTACAAAATTAGTAAAATAATCTATTCGTTTTAATATTCTTCGATGAATATTACGACGATGCTTTATTATATGATTTACGTTTTTTTTTAATTCGTTACGCACACAACTCATTTATATCTTAGGCCGATATTCATAGTGCCAGAACTTATATTCAAGACTCTTAAGTACAATTTTAAGAAGTCACGAATCAGAGGGCTGTATTAGTGCCTTAAGACATTACTTAAGACAGTCTTGAAATAAGAATGGACTGTGAATACCGCTCTTAGAGCCATATCTCTAATTTATATATCTCTGTAAATGTGTAACATGAATTATATTTAGTCCAAAATGTTTTATAATTTAAAAAATGTTTGCATTTATATAATGAATATATAATTTATTATTCATCTTTATTTGAATGTAAATCATCAAAGAGAATAATAAATATTAAGATATAATTCCTTGTACACACCTTAGTTTTGAGCAACATTACTGTTTGGGCAATCTTATGTAATTAATCGTCAATTCGCGTTCGTGAATATTTAATTTTCGTAAATTAATGTGCGACGCCCGGAGCGATCGTATCAAATGTCTGTCTCCCTCCGCGCTCGCCGAGCGAATGCCGAAGTGATGACGTAGTCAACCACCGGGCCACTCCCCTCTCGCTTTCGTCGCGCGACTCACTTGTTTTTCACCGGGCGCCGTTATTGCGTATGAAAAACAAGTGAATCGCTCGACGAATGCGAGAGGGGAGTGGCCCGGTGGTTGACTACGTCATCACTTCGGCATTCGCTCGGCGAGCGCGGAGGGAGACAGACATTTGATACGATCGCTCCGGGCGTCGCACATTAATTTACGAAAATTAAATATTCACGAACGCGAATTGACGATTAATTACATAAGATTGCCCAAACAGTAATGTTGCTCAAAACTAAGGTGTGTACAAGGAATTATATCTTAATATTTATTATTCTCTTTGATGATTTACATTCAAATAAAGATGAATAATAAATTATATATTCATTATATAAATGCAAACATTTTTTAAATTATAAAACATTTTGGACTAAATATAATTCATGTTACACATTTACAGAGATATATAAATTAGAGATATGGCTCTAAGAGCGGTATTCACAGTCCATTCTTATTTCAAGACTGTCTTAAGTAATGTCTTAAGGCACTAATACAGCCCTCTGATTCGTGACTTCTTAAAATTGTACTTAAGAGTCTTGAATATAAGTTCTGGCACTATGAATATCGGCCTAAGATATAAATGAGTTGTGTGCGTAACGAATTAAAAAAAAACGTAAATCATATAATAAAGCATCGTCGTAATATTCATCGAAGAATATTAAAACGAATAGATTATTTTACTAATTTTGTAATACGCGTAATATTTCGACAGTTAGACAACCGGCGCGCGACCTTGAAGTGGGGATGGTACGGGGTGGCACGGAACGGCGCGTTATGTTTATACGTAGTTACCATACAGTCATTGTCTTACCGAAATTCGTACAGGCAGGTAGTTGTGCCGCTTTTCTTTACATTCCCTTTTGAAACGTAATCGCAAAAAATCGAAAAAAATATAATACGAAGCTTTATGATAATAATTAATTATACTAGCAATCATATTATGTGAATATTCATGAAATAAACTTTCGTATTATATCTAGCATTTTTCGCGATTATATTTTTCAAAAGAAATGTAAAGAAGAGCGGCACGCGACACGGCTACTTGTCTATACGAACGGTATCACACACGATATAAAATTTATAAAAAAACAATGTTAATAATATGAATACTTTCGTGCAAAAAAATCGCAATTCCTGCTTTTACAATGAATATGATTTAATAATTAATAAGTTTTTTTTTGAGCACCTTTCGATACGGAGATCCGTTTAAAAATTAACCGTAACTATTTATCGGTAATAAAAGAAACGTTTTTCGTTTTTATTAATCTCTAGCCTATTTCATTCTAGACTCTAATCATTTATGTCTAAGTAAAAGATTCAACCCTTTTATCTGCTCTGACTTTATTTCGCAATGATAACGAATTGCAGACGTGATATTCTTGATTTCTAAAAGTTAACCGATTGCATAGTAATATAGATAATAGTTATATATTATATTTTTCAGATTATCTTCCCTCTCACGGGTACGATCTTGTGGTGGGAGGGCTCAGAGGATATTTACACGAAAAGAACGTTTTTTTCTCAAGTATTTAAAAATTTTTAGATATCTGAATATAAGATATTTAGATAAATTTTTAGATAAATTTTTATTGAGTAAAATCATTCTCTTCGTGTAAAAATCCAACGAGGAAGCTAACGTACCTTCACCGCCGATTTAAAAATGAACGAACCGCAGCCGGTTCGTCGCAACGTTTCGGGAGTGCCGTTCAAGTTATCGGACTCAAGTTATAGTCCGCGCGCGATTATATTTTATTATTCGCGAGTGTTTTACGCGAGTGTCCTGTGCGAAATGTTAATCATATTCTGAGAGGAGGAGGAGGTCTGGAAGAGACATCAGGCACCGGTGGAGCAACCTTGCGGTAAATATTATATTTTACTTGTGTAAAATTAACCTTTTTTTGCATGTTTTTAAATTGACATTTAATTTGACATTGATTAAAAAATGATTATTTTTAAATCATTGTTAAATAAAATGATTTAAATCATTTTATATTCTAGCAAATAATTCTATAAAATAATTATATATTCTCTAAAATAATTATATATATTCTCTTAAAACAATTATGTATTTTTTTTTAAGATCTTAGTAAAAATAAATTTGTATAAAATTTGTAAGTAATTTTTAA
>NW_017259183.1:4682788-4683838 GCF_001594045.1 Atta colombica | reverse complement strand
TATATATATATAACTATATTATACATATTCATTAATGACGTCTATTGAGCTGACACAGCCACTTCAGCACAATCGAATAAAAGTTGCACAGAAATTTAGTGCTTTTTTGTTGCTAATTTGTTACTCTATTCCCAATTTTGTTGCTCCAATTCCGAAGAAACAATGGCTGCATAAGAATAAAGTTAGCACAGCCACTCAAAAAAATAAAAAAAAATTAAAAAATACGGCATATTCTTTTTGTGCTAATTTGTTGCTAATTAGTTGCTTATTTCCCGATATTATTGCTCCATTCCCAACCCTCGAAAGTCACCTCTAGCCTTCGAGTCAATATACTACCTATAAATTGTTAATTCTCGAAATATCTCGATTGATTACGGTTCTCAGATTTTATTGCTTTTTGTTATAAAACAAAAACATGTTAAAAAAATGATACTGTTAAATAATTATCTATAAATAATCAGAACTGCACCGACAGGCGTTAAAACCACACAGCGAAATAGATAGACATTAGATATTTTACATTTAAAAAATTAGCATGAAAAATTAGCATATTTTTCGATAGAGCGTTTCAGCTTTAAGAATCTATTTTTTTAATTGTAGTACGATATACGATAATTTTTATATAGAGTTACGAGCAATCACAAAGTTAGATTATTTCTTAACTTGCAAATGACTCAAAAAATCGTAGAAACATTTTTTAGAAAACGATTTTGTAAGGAAAACTCCAAACGTTTACGATATAAACAATCGAAAATTTTTGCAAATTTTTTTGGCATGTGACAGACTCCCGAAGTGAGGAGAAAAATTTCTCTTTTTTTCGGCTTGTAGTTTTCTATAAAAATTAATAAAACTCACATAAATTCGAAAAATATAGTAACCATTCGAAAGTAGAGATTTTGAACTTAAAATTCTTTTTTTTAATTTAAATTTTGATTATTTTTAATGAATATATGTCGTATAATTTTGAGCTAACAAAAAGAACTTTTCCTCCAATCTAATATAATTGTTTATAGATGATACTTATATATCGCATGCACGTAATTATCTACA
>NW_017259183.1:4676959-4682688 GCF_001594045.1 Atta colombica | reverse complement strand
TATATATATATATATATATACTTTAAATACTTTTAAGAGAAGATTTAATAAGAGAATGCCACAATTTATATAAATAGATATATATATAGATAGTCCATTTAAATCGACCATCTATTCTGAAATATTTCGCTTATTTTTGATATAAAAAAATATTTCAAATGAAAGTGCAACCATTTATGAGGAATACGTATTTTAATCACATTTTTTTCTAGGTGAAGGTGTCAAAAAGATACAAAGGTCACCTTCATTTTTTTTTAATAGAAATGTATAATTTTTTTACACAATATGATTCCTTTAATCTACATATATAAGTATTAAAGTAGAGATATTAAAACATCAATAGTTTACGAGATATTTTCTATTTATTCCGGCACATATTGATATAAAATATTAAATAACTCTCGTAAACTTAATTTTTTGATAATCGTACCTTAATACTTTTATAAACAAAACAATAAGATGAATCACTTGATGGAAAGAAAACGTAATTGCTTTAAAAAAATATGTATGCAAAATAGATAATTTTTTAAATAAGGAATTATGTGTTTTCCTTCCAATTGATTCATCTCATTATTCTATTCATAAAAATATTACATAAAAGTATTAAGGTACGATTATTAAAAAATTAATAGTTTAAGAGTCATTTACCATTTTATCAATATATGTCAGAATAAGTATAAAATATCTTCTAAACTAATTGGTGTTTTAATATCTCTACCTTAATACTTGTATATGTAGAATAGTGAAAGGAATCATATTGTATAAAAAAAAATCATACGATTCCATTTAAAAAAGTAAAAGTGATCTTAATATTTTTTTAGCGCTTCCATCTAGAAAAAAAACATGATCAAAATACATCTCGAAACTGTTCCATTTTCATTTGAAATATTTTTTTATATTATCAAAAATAAGCAAGATATTTAAAATGATCAATTTAAGTGAACCACTCTATATAGAAGATTTTTTACCTTTCACCCATTATAAGATCATTGTCGACAAGAGTAGGTATCTCTTTTTGTGGATTTAGCTGCAACTCAATATGTTTTATTGTTTGTTCAATATGTTATTTATTCACATTTTTCTTTTTTTTTAACTATACCTTTTCGTATTCTTCAGTCATATGGTCACCTTTTCCAAAATTTACATTGACCAATTCGTATTTAATATCTAAAGCCTTCAATAGTTGCTGACATGCAAGAGATGGTGGACCGTCCGAAACACTATATAGCTTCATATTATATCTGCAAATATTAAACCAGATCATAGGTGTATACATACAAATTTGTATACATGTAGTAGTTTGTAGTGTATACATTACATACAAATTTGTATTAACTACATTAAATGTATTAACAAAATTAAAATATATAAGCAAATCAATATTCAATGTTCAATATAAAAATCGTAATTTTATAAAACTAAATTTGCAGAAAATTGAAAAAAAAATCTCACTCACATACGGAATTTAATAGCTATTTTTGAAAAAAAAAAAATTAATAACAGACTATAGAAGTTTTTCAAAAAGTGATCACAAAAATCATCCTCTATCATTTTGCGACTAAACTCTGTGTTCAATAATACCTTATAATAAGATACATTATTAATCACAGGGAAATTTCAAATTGAGATGACAAAATTGTTTTCAGAGCTAGGAGGGGGGGAGGAGGGATGGAATTAAAGGCCATTATCGAATTATCATTATAGATCTGCGAAGTCCGGTATTTTAAGAAATTAATTGATCCAGCCGATGCAGGCAAGATCGCGATCTAACCGATGAATTGTATCGATCGGCATGGCTGTCACTCTCGCACAGTCAGCTGCCCCTCTCCAGTGTAATAGGGAAAGGGAAGATTCATTCCAGTATGTATATAACGCACTTCTGCAGTCTTACGTAAATGACACTTTGAATATAAAAAAGTCGGATTTTCGCATAGACGTATATAATATACGTATAATAGACGTATATATAATAATACATGACACCCCCTCCAGCTATGATAACAATTGTGGTGTCTCTCTCTTTCTCTCTCTCTCGCTCACGCGCGCGCGCCACACACACATACACAAACTTCAACCTAAACTTCTTTGTAATTAATATCTCATAATGTAGGGTATTATTTAGCACAAAGTTCAATCCAAAAATTGAGGGCTCAAAAATGTGAAAAAAATCCTTTTTTTGTGTCACTCTTTTATCAATTTAAAACATATGCTTTTATAATATTCTTGATCTTCTACATCGAACAAAAATTAAAACGTACTGTACATAAATAAATAAACTGATATTATGAAATTAATTATATTATTAGAGTAAATAATATTACTTACATTATTATTTAATAGCAAGAAATAAAAATGTGACTGCAAGCTGCTACGATAGAAACGTAAAAGATGTCACTCTTGATAAGACAAATGCCTTTCACTAACTATTCAAGGTTTATAATATCACGTGATCTACTTTATAAATTCTATCGCATAATGTATATGATGTATGCATTATCTATGCGAAACTTTCGATAAAATTTAATTACTTTATCACTGATAAAATTATTTTTCACTCATGGACCTAAATTAATAAATGTTTTTATAAAA
Organism: Atta colombica; assembly: GCF_001594045.1. NCBI lineage: Eukaryota > Metazoa > Arthropoda > Insecta > Hymenoptera > Formicidae > Atta > Atta colombica. Next base: position 4,680,099 of record NW_017259183.1, on the reverse strand, counting down.
CAATCATAATTTTTTTAATCGTAATCAATAACTCAGATCAATGACAAGAGTAATAAATGTAATTAATGACAAAAAAAATTATAAAAGTATATCGTTAAAAAAAATATGAGAGTAGAACATTACTGTACATGATTTTAAAAATTACACGAACTACTAGCATACAATATTTTTAAAGAAATAAATATTATATACTTTATTTGGTCTTAGATTATTTTGTTGCACACGGATACAATTATATTGATGGACAAATGGAAAATCAATTCTTCAACTAACAAGTATATAATAACAATGAGAATTACCATCTAATTATAGTATTTCAATAACTTACGGTTTTTGTTATCAGGGAGTAGCAACAAAACAAAATAAAAATATTATAAATAAAATATGTAATAGTTACAAAATTCATAGGTGTATCCATCATCCCAATTTCATAATAATTAATAAATAACAATAATAAATTACATCTAAAATAATTTAAAACTGCATATTAAAACTGCAGCTATAAAATTAAAAACTGTTAAGTCTCAAAAACGCTTTTCTTTTCTTCTATTCAGCGAGATACAGAATATATTTACAAATTCTATGTGATTACTTTAAAAAAGTTTTTGTCATCTTTTGGGCATTATTGGCGGTTGTATCTCTCATTACAAAAATGTCGGTTTGTGGAACACAGTTAATATACAAACTCATTAACGCATATTTATGTCCATAATATGCACTTGCATTTTACATTATTATATAATAGCAAATAATTTACATTCATATCTCAATTATATATAATGCGTTCATACACACAGATATTAGACAAAATTATAGGAATAGAAGTCTATATGTTTAGACTCCAAGGAGGGAAATTACACTTACAGCACAATAATAGAAATTTTCTTTTTTTACTAAATGTGTACTAAGTTTTTCTTTTTATTTCACATTGCATTTGATATGTTATAATTGCAATGTAATATACATATATTTCATTAGAATTACATAAATGTAAACAATGTAATGTTTAATAAAATCAATCAATTCATTTGAGTTAGAAATAAAAGTCCAAGAACATACAATTATATCTTACGTTTTATGATATTTTATCTTTTACAAATATTTTATATAACCTGGAAAAATGTTTTTTTTTTAAAGAAACAAAAAAGAAAATGTAGTATGAATTACTTAGAAATATAAAATATATTATATAACAAGAAATATAAAACATATCTTCTTTTTGAATTTCTTGTAAAAATGTAGAATATAAACATTTTTAATTTTTATTTTTCGATATTCCATGACACTTTCGACAGATTTCCTTTGTAAACATTAATTCGCTGGCGATATAACAATATGTAATTTGAGCATGTCTTTATTAGGGCCCACTAAAAAGGGAGATATAACATTTTCCGATACTGAGCCCTGTTGTGGATTGAGTTCTTCAAACGGCAAAAGATCATCTAAATTCAGGACACGATCCTTCTTACTGAATCTATGAATAATCTCGGTAACTCTTGCAATGTGCTCAACACCATCTTGTAAACCATAAATTAAAACTCCGATTTTTACGCGCATGTTACTATTTAATGGTTCCTTACAAGTCAATGACAATCTCACTGATCGCTTGACATGTTCGGGCATCTCCACGGTACCCTGCCATACTATAAGGAAAAATTTCTTGAACCACACACCCTTAGGATAGATATCTACTACCCACTCGCATACTCTATCGCCTGCATGCTCCGCTAAACTGGAGTGACTAGAAAATACAAGTGTCCTCATGTGATAAGATGGCAAACTGTGAAAGTTCTCTATGGTCAGTAATGAGCTACAAGTGTCAACAGTATACAATCTCGGCTCAAACAATAATGCGCCATCTTCTTCACTCATGCTGACTTCTTTTACTCTGTTGATATGTCCTGAATGAAAAGACATCCCAATAGACATACGTTCCACAAAGAATTCCTTATACTTGTTTGTTAATGGTGACAGTAGCAAGTCTGCCAATTGTCGTGGTGACATCATTGGAAATCTAACAGGCGACATCACAGCTATCACCAATTGATACAATGTTGCTTCCACTTCTTCTGGCGATAACTGTGCTCTCAAACGATTTGCTTGATAATTCAGCCAATGTTCTAGGCACTTGTAAAGCGTCATTTCATCTTTCACAACTAAATTACTTTGATGCAACAAGGACACTAGAATATCCAGATCAAAATTCCCAAAGTCTGCAGTCTTGGCCACAAGTTCCAAATTCCACTTGATGAAATTTTGGCATGCTTGACTAATATCATGATGCCCACAATTTAATGTGTATTGTAGCCATGATACCAATGTGCCATGTATAGCAGCTAATGCGACATGATTCCGCATATAGTCAAGGCACAATGATATCAAATCTTTGACGTTGTACTTATCGGCTAAGGACAATATGGGTAAAACAACACTATGATTTATTCTTATCTGACCAGTGTAAAAATAACGCAAAAATTCACTGAATATTGGTGCACACTGTGGTGTTTCTTGGAGAGTTACTCTGCTTTCCTGAGACTCGCTCCATTGTGGACTCATTAGCATTACCTGTAATATAACAATAATGCTGATTATATCAATCTTAATCAATCTTGATTTCTTTTAATAAATTTCTATATTTACTTGGAAAACATCACTAGAAGCACAGAGTATTAGTCGATGTGCTGGATATTCTACACCATCCACAACAAGACAAATATCATTCATAAGACGCTCCGCATACAGTGTTGCTATCTTTAGCAGAACTGTACGAGAATTGTCTACCTACAATCAATAGATTATTGAAGAAGTCAACAAATATGTATTTAAATGGCAAAGATGTTTTTTGTAACACTTTAGACATACCTCTATAGAGTCTGAACTCTCAGACTGTGCAACAGTACTACTAACCGCTCCTGATCTCTTATTGGAATCCATCCTTGAGGTACCTGTCATCCACCCGATAGTAGTCCGTAACATCTGAACATGTTTTCTCGACGTATTTGTAATTCAATCGTTGCTCAACATTACCAAAAAAGAAATTTGAGGACAATAGACTGTTTCCATAGAATTTTCCATTATTTCAAACTACTAGCGACGAATTCTATAAATAATTAACATAGAGATAAAATCTTATGAATAAC